>NC_056729.1:1569275733-1569555733 GCF_019279795.1 Protopterus annectens
AACATTTTAACATATTAGCACAATGCAATAACAGAAACAGTCTAAATTTTTAACAGTTATGCTAATTCATGCAGTTAACTTCTAGGCTATTGAATTGTACCATTCTAGGAGTTATGCTAATTCCTAGAGTTTATTAGGGGTACAAATCAATGGAAGGCTGTTATGAATTACAGCTTATAGAGAGTAGCTATAGTGTAGGGAAATTATGTGGGGTGGGAGGAAGACCATTCCCATAGTGAAGTTAGGTGTGTGTGAAGTAAGGTTTTGAATGAACAGTGGCTGCTGGTGGTGCGGATGAGAGGTGGGAGAGAATTCCAATGGAATGATAGAGAGAAGGACATTAGACGTTTGCCTGGTGGATGGGCAGGTTTATGCAGTTCAATTAGATTTTGAGAATTAGATCTCAAAAGTCTACTTGGTTGGTGCATTTTAAAGGTGGTGGCAAGAGAGGGACGGGGGGGGTTGAAAATAAGTTTGTGTGCTTGGACAAGTTGAATATAGATGAGGTAATTGGACAGATCGAGCCAATTCAGTTGGAGTAGGGCAGTGCAGTGATGGGAAGTGGATCTATGGCCAGTTGCAAACTTTGTTATTTTATTATAGCAAGAGGAGAGTTTAGTGTTGAGAGAGGATTGCAGGTTAGTAAGGACAGAGGCACCATATAGGAGGGATGGGATAAGGTAAGTGTTGGCGAGGGTGAGCCTAGTGGAGGGAGAGATGTAATGGTTTTGGCGGTAAAGCATACCTATTTTTTTGTGTATTTTTTTATATTTACTTGTAGATGATCATCAAACTTTAGCTGGTCATTGATCAGGACTCCTAGTAGTTTAGCATTAGAGACTATTTCGAGAGGAGTATTATTCTGACTGGTGACTGAGAATGAGGTTTTATCTAGGGTGATGGTTTTGGAAGCAGTAAATATCATGAGTTTAGTTTTAGTAGCATTGAGTGCTAGATGGTTGTCCATCATCTATTGCTTAGTGAAGAAGACGGCATCTTGGGTTAATTTAACTAGGGTGGGTATAGAAGAGGTAGAGCAGATTATTGTTGAATCGTCGGCATATTGGACAAGGTTGGCATTTCGGATGGCTTGGTAGAAATCGTTTATGAATATATTGAATAGAAGGGAGCCTAAAACTGAACCCTTGAGAAAAGGGGAGGTGGCTTTTTCCCATCTGATTGCTTGTTGCCTGTTTGAGAGGTAACTGGTAAACCAGTTAATAGAGGAGTGGGATGGATTTAGTTTGGAGAGTTTAGTGAAAAGAAGGTTATGAGAGATAGCGCTGAATGCCTTAGAGAGGTCAAGGAGGAGAGTGGACACGATGTGGCCAGTATCACAGGCCTTATTAACTGTTTCTAGGAAGGAGAAGAGAGCTGTGGTAGTGCTGTGACTGGGTCTGAAACCATGTTGAGGAGGGGTTAGAAGTTGATTATTTATGAGGTAAGGTAGAAGTTGTAGATGGATGCATTTTTCGAGAAGTTTAGAAATGGGAGATAAGATAGCAATAGGTTGAATGTTTGTGATATTATTGTTATTACCACCTTTATGGAGTGGAATAATAAAGGCCTTTTTCCAGAGCTCGGGAACTTGACATTCAGCAATAGATCGATTTATAAGAATGCAGATAGGAAGAGCTATGCCTTCTGCGGCAACTTTTAAGAAATATGAGGGTATATCATCAGGGGCACTGGAGCCAGGTTTCAATGTTAGTAGAAGTTTTTTTATGCTGGCTGTAGGGATTGGGTTGAAGGAGAAAGGAGGAGGTTGGGAGCAGGAGATGCTAGGAGAGGAGGGATAGGTGGAAATAAGGGTGGGGAAGGCGAATGGTAGGTGAAGGATGATGTAAGTTTACTTATGGAATCGATAAGTGGCTAAGTCCAAGTCAGAGGCTGGATCAGGGCAGGGGTTTTCTTTTTTGCCAGGGTTGAGAAGGAAGGAGATTCCATGCCAGAATTTTTTGGGGTTGGCGTTATGGTTGGTTTGGAGTGTAAAGAAGTAGGCTTTGTGGCCTGAGATAATAAGTTTTTTTTTACTTTGTTGCAAAGTGTTTTAAATTCATTAAGGGTGGTGACAGTTTTATTTTTGGAGTAGCATTTCTAGGCTTTATCCCGGAAT
Organism: Protopterus annectens; assembly: GCF_019279795.1. NCBI lineage: Eukaryota > Metazoa > Chordata > Ceratodontiformes > Protopteridae > Protopterus > Protopterus annectens. The sequence continues at coordinate 1,569,277,850 of NC_056729.1, forward strand.
TGCATGGCTAGTAACGTATTTTTGGTTAGCCATGGTACAGGATTGCTTCTTATGTGTTTTGTTTTCAGAGGGGCAAAGTAGTCAAGCAAGTTGAGGAAAGTTGAGTTAAAGTAGGTAACAGCATTTTCTAAGGGAAAGGTTTTTAGTGGGTTCCAGTTAATTTTTTTAGTGCATTTGAGAATGTGCTAGGATTAAAGTTTTTTAGACAGCGAGTGAAGGTGTAGGTATGAGTTAGTTGTATAGAGGAGGGAAGACAGTGGGCAAAAATGGGGAAGTGGTCGCCTAATGGGTCGGGCAGAGTGTCACTATCAGGAATGAAATGTGGATGAGAAACTAGAATCCAGTCCAGGGTGCTTTCAGTAAGGAAGTTCTTAGAAGGCATAGTTCTTGAGTTAATAAGCTGAGTGAGGTTGTACAAGTTTATATTAAGTGAGTTTGTAGGAGATTGAATTGTTAACCAGTTAATATTAACATCACCCGGGATTATAGGTTCATTAGTGATGCTGTTAGAGAACCAGGAGAGAATATCTTCAGGGTTGAGATATTGTCTCCAGGAGGAATACAAAGGGAGACTATGCATATACGTTTATGTCTGTTTATATGAAGTAGGGTTAGAATTAGTTCTGCCTTGCCAAATTTTGGAATAGGTTTGATAAAGGGGGTAACTAAGTGGGATGATGAGTAGAGGAGAGCAACCCCCCCCCCCTCCTTTTTTATGTGTTCTATCTTTCCTAATTATGGAGTAGTTGGGTGGTGTTAGTTCAGAGTCTTTTATATGGAGTTTGAGCCAAGTTTCTGAGATGGCCAGAATATCGGGTTGGTTATGGAGAAGCCAGGCATGGAGGTTAGGAATTTTGTTGCATATGCTCTGAGCATTTAGAGCTCAGAAATGAAGGGGTTTATCAGTTGTGGGGGGAGGATGGGATTGGGAGGTTGAGATGTGCAGTGGAAAAGGGCCAGGGTTTGGGTGAATGTCGCCAGAGAGAAGGATAGACATGAGATGGCAGAAGAGGTATTTGAGTTGCTTGGTATGTAATCTATGGGGTGTAAGCTTTAGGGGGATGTGGCTAATATAGATGTGAGTAGAGTTTTTGGGGTTAGGTAAGAGTTTGTAGGTGAAGAGCATACTATTATTGAAGGGGTAGACACTGGGTGATATGCAGGTTGAGGAATATGTGTGCATCATGGAGCTTGGGTTAGTTGTATGAAATGGGCGTGGGTGATTGGCACTGAGAGGTTGGGTGAGATAGGTAGGTAAGATATGGTAATAAGTAGTAGTATTTGAGTTAGACGTGAAAGAGGTTTGGTAGACATGATGGCTATTCAGGATATAATGGGGAGTGAGTTTGGGATTAAGGAGATATTAGTAAAAATTTTAAGTATGGGTTTGGGTACCTGAGAAGGTAATATGGATAGCTTGTGTTAATGTGGTAGGAAGTTTTGGTGTAGGAAGGGTGGATTATCATGTCACATATTCAGTGTTAGAAGTTATGTATGAGATGTTTGGGGTGTTTACTGGGTATGTTTTTATTGGGTAGACGCTACTGTCTGTGAGTGCAAATGTATTGTAGATAGGCAGTAATTTGTAATGGGAGGGGTTAGTTATAATTACTTAAGCATATTTGGTGGTTTGAACTCTGGTGGGTGTGGTTTGGTCAAGTTTAAATTACAGGTATTGGGGGGGGCGGGAGGGATATGGGGGCAGGGAGGGGAGAATGGAGTGGGATGAGCCAAGATCCAAGCAAAGACAAGTTTGTGTTTAAGAAACAATCAGAACTGACCAAGGACTGCTCTGAAGCTGTAAATCATTTCTTAACAATTTCGCAGGTGGAAGAACAGGATAACCTTGCATCAGTAGGCTACTGTGGTCTCAATTTAAATTAATAAACACACAGTATTTGATCAGTTATGGATACTATTTGTTAACAGAAGGGAATAAAAGAGAAATGGAAGATGAGTGTGAGTGTGTGTGTGTGTGTGGGGGGGGGGGGGGGCTGCTTACAAGCCAAAGCAGAGTGCTCTCCAGGGGATAATGAATATTAGCTCAAACAGGTAGACACATACACAAAGCTAACTTCAATTGTTTGTGTTTGCAGACAGTTCAGACCCGGACTGCACTTTTCGAATAACAATGTATCCACCAGTCAGATAAAAGGTAAAGGTGGTACAGCAGCTGAATACGAGTGGTGTTAGGTTGGAGAGTCACTGGGTATGTAGCAGGGTGGTTCTCCAGGACGGGCTGACACAGACAAACAACTGGTGTCAGAGCCATGGACTAAAACTAAATGCCAAGAAATGCATAATAGTCAGGGACTTAGGGACACACACAGTTAGTAATATAGCCTTTGACCATCATGTGTCAACAGTAGTGAGGAAATCATTCCATGTGGCACAACTTATAAGCAAAGGTATGGCATCTAGGTCCAAGGAAGACATTGTCCTGCTGTATACAGCATTTATCAGGCCAATCATTGAGTACAATGCCCTCTTTGGTATGTACGTAATCAGGCATATTCAACAATTGGGACGTCCACAGAGGTTCCTCACTATAAGAATAAAGGGTGCAAATAACATGTCCTATGCAGACTGCCTCAAGGCTTACCCTATATTCTGTCTCCTACAGGCTGTTGAGGGGAGATCTATGCCTGGCATACAAGACATTGTCAGACCCCACTCGGATGGACCTCCTGCATATCCGCAAAACAAACAGCACCAGAATTACCCATTCTAAAGATATAAACCTTGCCTGTGATATAAATAGGATCTGCTGGAGAGACAGGTATGTATCCCAGAGACTACCTCTTCTCTGGAACAGTCTCCCCATCCATGTGAAGCACAGTTCCTTCCTAACCCCATTCAAGTGTAACTTGGACAACTGGAAGGGGAAAAGGATGTTCATCCCTGGTTTACCACCTATGTCTCTACTGGACAGAGGCAGCCTGGAAATAGTTCATCTCCCAGGCCCCTGCTTGTAAATGTTTCATCTCTCAAGCCCCTGCTTACACTTATCAAGGGTACCAGAACTTGTCAGAGATTTGAGATGCATGGCTAGGCTTAAAAAGGCCTATGTGGTCATTAGCTTAGTAAACTCCTATGAACCTGTACTAATATATATATATATATATATATATATATATATATATATATATATATATATATATGGATCCCCTACTAAATCCCGAATGCACACATTCCCGACGCCCAAAATACCGAAACCAAAGACCCAAAACACCAAAAAAAGAAAAACCAAAACCGCGAAATTCAAAATCGCAAAAAGTATACCAAACATACAGCACACACATAAACATTCACACACCCTCACCAGAACACACACAAACCTACACTACAGACAAGCAGGGGGGGCAAGCCCCCTGCACCCCCCATGTGGGGGGCTTCGCGCCCCACATCCCCTACTTAAATATTCTAACTCCAAGGTTGCACTACACAGACACACATGAAAAAGCCACCACACACCACCATTCTCCTCACACACACACATCACATTCACAACACACACTTACACTCACACACTACAACCCTCAATGAACACACACACAGAAATACTTACCCTACCTTCCACCTACCAATTCACAAACTGCAACACCAGAACCGCGAATTTCAACATCTCCGATCATCGGGATTTTGAAATTCGCACTTCTGATCTTTCGGTATTGTGGAGTTTCCGCACTCTGGTCTTGATAGTTTGAAATTCGAGATTTCAAACTTTCGAGATTGTGTAGTGTTCCCATATATATATATATATATATATATATATATATATATATATATATATATATATACACACACACACACACACACACACACACACACACACATACACACATATATATACATATGGATTCACTTCAGAACATGGAGATATCATAATGTTGAAATTCAAAACACTGAGACTAAAAGCTTGAAAGTTCAATACACCAAAACCTGAAAACATTGAATCCCATAACACTGAAAAACCCTAGAAAACCAACATTTACTATATTCCACCACAACATACAGAAACAAATAAAAACAAACTATATTAAACTTCTCCAAATATAAGCAAGGGGGCAAGCCTCCCTGCACCCCCACACTCCTTGCTACTTAAATATATAAACTCCGATATCGCACTACACTGAACAAAACAGCAGACATACCATTCTGCACTTCATGGCTGCCTGTTTAAATTGTAAAAAAACTATCCTCTTAGAAACACTACTTCACTGCCAAAACATTACACATTACTATATATCTCTCTGATACTTACCGGAGTTTCACAGGTAACCTCAGTCATGTTCCCTTCCTATTTACTTTACTACAACATAACAGGTCTTAAAGCCACAGCAACCAAGTTGCAGATCATACCAGTGTTTACATAGCTGATTCAACATTCTAACATTCAACATTGTGAACATTCAGCATAATGAACTTTCAAGCCTTTGGTCTCAATGTTTTGAATTTCGACATTATGGTATCTGAATGTTCTGAAGTGAATGCATATACATGTTTGTATATGTACACACACACACACACACACACACACACACACACACACACACACACACACACATCCATCCAACCACAACCCCTTTTCCCCAATATATATATGTAAAGAAAATCAAAGAGGACAAGGGGGTAAAAGTGAAGGAGAAGGTAATAGGGCATAGGAGGAGTATTTTCAAAGTATATGTACAAATATACCGATCTGATGCCTACTGTAAGATAAAATGGACTGGGATGAGGATAGATGATTATGTAAACTTTTTTGTATGGTTACATGGTCTACATTGGGACAATTGTATTGTTTTCTCATTTGAAACTGGAGTGCGTGGGAATATCCTTCAAACTGAGGATGAGTTCCTACTATAGTTTGGGGTTAGAAGAGAGAAGATGTGGTTAGTGCAGTGAAGTTTGGCTCTGGGGACCTGCAGTGTTGGCCTTGACCGGGACTGGCTCCTGAGGCTGTAAGAAGGGTTTATAGGAGTGAGTAGTGGGGAAAGTGGTGTTAGGGTGATAGCTGCGAGAGTTTAAAAAGTAGGCAGCCAAGTAAGAAGAAGTCTGTTTTATGGGCATCCCTCTTGTATTTTTCAGTAGAGATGCGCTGGTTATCTTGTTTTGGGGGGGTTTGCTACAAATCACCATTTTTGCTTGAATATGCTTATAGGGTATAGAGTTTTTTCCTTACAAACATTGGCTATTAGGTGCCTCAACAGACTAAGTGAGCCAATTTTAACTTTAAATGATCTAACTGACAGGAAGTCTTTGATCAAGGAAGTAATCTGTAGTCTGATACCTATTTAGAACAAATGAGAACATGACACAGAGTGGTCTATCAGACTGAGTAGACATTTAAGATTGACAAACAGACCGCAAGTGACTTTTAGTCTAATTCTGATGACAATGCCCTCCGCAATGAATACCATAAAGGCCGTATATCTTATCAGATAACATTAACAGGACCTAACCAAATAGGTAAGTGTTCATACCATGATCACGAACAAAGTAAAAGACAACTTCACATGGATATCAAATGGGTCACAACACAAAATGACTTATTTTCTTTCACTTTAAACACAAGAGTGCTGCATATGAGGAAAACATACTTTTTGCATGTGCCCGATTCGAGTGACACCTTTCCTGCAATTCATCCCTAAGATGACCACATATGAAAAAAGTATGATTTAAGCACTGGTTCAGGAGTCAGTTGAGAAGCTCAGAGATATCATCCAGCACTAATGGGAGAGTAATATTATTCACCATCAAGTAGATCTTCCCCAGAAAAGCCAGGTGAAAATTTGTGATCACCCATCCAGTCACCCAGACTGGTTTTAAAGGTTGTCAGGGAAATTACCTTGATTTTGATTTGAACTGCATGTTAGACTAAACATTGTAATAAAAAACCCTACTGTTTTCCTGTTTAAGTGCCATGGGATCTCTCACTTCCACTTGCACTACCACCATGTCAGGCAAACAGGATCTCAGTTTAATATCTCATCTGAAGGAAGGCACTCCAAGAGTGCAGACCTCTTAGTGCTGTGCCACACAGTCAGTATTGGAAAAATGGATCTAAGTACCTGATGTATGAATAAAACCCACAACTTCTGGTCTGTCAGCAATAAATGTGAGTGCACTATCTTTTGAGTCACTGACACCTCCTTATATGTACCTGATTCTGCAGTCTCTCTGTACATCATTTTGACTTCCTGAGAAATGTATAATTTCCTATAGGTATATATCACAGGTACAAGTTTAACAACTTTAAAAATAATACCATCACATTCATGCAAGTAATTAGCTCTGCAATAAGATCAAGGTATGATGGCAGATATATTTCCACTGTTTGTGGTGTGGTTTTCCTTTAAAATCGCAATGCACTGAATTAAAGGTTTATATAGTATAGCCTGAATAATACTTAACAAACAAATCTGCAATGATGTTATGTAAACACCATTTTTTAGCATTCTCCAAACAACATAAATATACTAAACAGACCACCAGTTGTTAATGCCATCTTCAGACCCAGCATTTTATGAGATAACCAGTACAGCACCATAAGTGCTATAATTATAATGAATTCCAATTGCTAAACAGTTATAAGCAACTAAGATAAACATATGGTGAATGGATGCAACATATGGTGAATAGCATCCATGCTAGTAAGACCCACACAGCAACCTTCACATGCAACCTAACAAACATTTGTATGGCACGTTTCAATGAGACATACATTAAAATGACTACAATAATACTACAGAGTCACAGATGACTGTATTCCCCAAACAAACATTGTGGTCTGTTAAATCTCAATGCAGTGCAACAAAAAGCAGTTCATTGTAGTGTAAAATAATGTGGTGCAGCGGTAGCATTGTTGCCTAACAGCAAGAGGTTCTCCCGTTCGATTCTCGGCTGGAATGCGGGGAGTGCCTTCTGTGTGGAGTCTGCATGTCCTCCCCGCAGTTGGGTGGGCGTTTGAAAGACATGCATAAATGGGAGTGCCTTCGTTGAAGGCTGAACGTTGAGCTGGCACCTCGGCGATCGTGAAAATCTACTGCCAATCAATAGCGGACCAGAATTCCGCTGTGGTGACCCCTAACCGGGAAAAGCCGAAAGAAAACAACAATAACAATATTATATAGTACAGTATACTATATTATATTATATTATACCATAGTATAGTGCACAACACACAGATATGCAACAGGAATTTGCCACATGCACTCAGTTCAGCAAGGTACCAGGAATGGCACCACTGCAAGTCATTACCATCTGTAATGGTAGTACTAGATGCCTCTTAGATTAGTGAAATAATTACAAATCCTCTCTTATACACTGAAGCACCTTAATTAAGGTGGTTCATTCATAGGGAGGCAGTTAGCCTCCAGCTCCACCAGGCAGATAAGGTGGAGGGTTCCCTCTAAAGCCACCTTGATGCACGGCTCACCCTGTGTAGTGTCATTTATTTCTAGTGAAACAGTTTGCCTACATGCCTTTTCAAGCCACCTTGGTGCACAGCTGCTCAATGAGCCTCTAGAGAACAGAAGTTTTGCTTCAGTAAGTTCAACCACAGGTAGCAATCTGGCACATAGAAAAGTAGCTGCTCTTGAATAACTACTGTCATTTATGAAATGGCATCAGATTGCTATCAGTATACAATGTAGGTTCAGCTGTATAACAATATGGTGCCATGTCTGCTATGACAGCATTTAGAAATTATTCTTGTAAATCGATAACAATGCCATTCTGTCATTTATATAATTAAACAATCAATGTACAAGTATATACTGTCCCAACCTTAGAGGACTCCAACATCAAGAGCTAAGTTCAATCTGCCAAAGTGATGGTGGGAGGATATGCCAGACCCATCAAAGAGGGCCCTTTTGTAGATCAACTGATATGGGAAGAATGTATTGTTATAGCTACATGTCTTTGGTTAGGCTGAATCTCAAACATTAATCGTCACGATGGAAGGACCTACAGAAAGCATATGCTCAGAAGACTGAGTCCTGGTATATTGTTTTTTTTCCAGCTAAGACCCACCTCTTAGAGTCACAGAAAACACAATATGGCTTATTGAAGGGGAACACTGAAGACCAAGTGACCATGGTACAGGTGTCTGTAACAGAAACATTCTTGAAACAGTTGATGAATCCTGCCACTCCTCTAGTTCACTGCACCTTGACTGCATTAGCCCATAGGTAATAAAAGGGCAATATACCTGGTAATCCAAATGGAGAGTGTTTACTTGGAAAATGTGCGGGCCTATATCATAAGCACAAAATTTCATATGTGTGACTACATATATGTCGACACATAAAACGTGAACGCTGTAAACAGTGAACGGCCACGCCCTAGAAAATTTTCCTAGCGAAAAAATTCACGCAACCGTTCACCAAAAAAAAAAGTTAGAAACCTGAATCAGGTGGGGGGCTGTGCCCCCCATAACCCCCCCCAACTAAATATACCAACTCCGAGATCGCACTACAGTGAAGGAAATGGCAACATCATGTAGTTGGAGAACTACCTCCATGCCCTGTGACATATTCATCGAATCGCCTAAATGCGTTTTGATGAATATGTGTCGCTCATTATGTGTTCGCTTTTCAGCCGTTACGTGCTTATGATATAGACCCCAAATGTGCACTCTTTCCTCCCTGGTGGAAAGATGGTAGAAAAAAAATAATGCATCCTTTTCAGATAACACATCAGCTGATGATGTATGTCAAGGATGTGAAAGGCTCCACGGAGAGATTGTTTCAGGGAAAACTCTGAATCCAGCTTCTAAAGGAAATGTGAATTCATCCTGAGGGACACCCTGCCTCTGTGAGAAAACAAATACAGTTCCCTAAAGCATTGGCCTATAGCACTGAGATCCTATGTGCAGATGTAATGTTCAGCAGAAAAAGCACTTTCCAAGAAACAAACCTCAACACTACCATGCTAGCAGGTACAAGTGGTTAACAAGCAAGCTTGTCAGTCATGAAGATCAGACACCGCAGAGAGCTAGGCTCCTCAAAGAAGGATGGCAGTGCAGTACTCCTACAAGAAGCGGCTTGACCAGTCAGTGCTTGCACTCAACAAGGTCATAATGTATAGTGAGAAGATGATGCATACACATGCATTTACTTGCTATTTAGACTTGTTAAATGTATTTATTTGTTTATTTAGACTTGTTAACCAGGTAGGTACAATAGTCAGTTAATGCTTTTAAGCCATGATCCAGGCCACAAGGTATAACAGGTGGTACAATTTTATTAAAAGTAACATATCTGCACTGTACATTTACAAAAGACTTTGTCCATGGAATAACAGAAGCCAAGATCACCTGCAAGCTGAAAGACTAGGGTGATAAAGTATCACTCCATTCAAAATGGAAGAACTGTTTCTACTTGAAGGAATAGGCATGTCAAATAAAAGGATTCCAAATGGCACAAAAGTTTTGACACTCTGTCTGGCAAATCTGGTATGAACAAGTGAATAAACCTGGCCTTGAAGTAGTGACAGCTGTTACATCAGTTGTGTGGGATATCTCTGTCTTGGACAAGAAGTCTCCTTTATAGCCCTTCAATGCAAGAGACCTTTCAGACAGAAAACATGTCCTTCTAAGCTACCAGGCAGTGACAAGCATGTGCTCTGGTCTTTCTTCTGTGAACTTTGAGATGGCACATGCAATCAGTGGAAATGGCAGGAATGCAAACAGAAAATCATCCACACCATTCCTGACAGAAAGTATCCACCATAATCTCTCTCTGCTTGCTGCAGAGTAAAAGAGAAAAATGGCCATGTTTTCTTGAGTGATAAACAGGCTGGCCTCCTGAATGATCTACTTCTGGAAGACCCTGATCAAAGTCTGAATAGGAAGTCTAAAAAAGGGGCTCAGACAGTTCACCATCTTACCCCTTCCTTGTTTAGGTACCACACAATAGCCTAGCTATACGGTTAGATTATGACAGGCTTCAAAACAGCTTTTTCTCCAAGTATATCAAGCACAGAAAGTATGCCACGTGATCCACCTGGCTGACAGGAAGCTCCCTCTCCAGCAGGACTCCTTATCCACACGCCATATGAGAGCTTAGGTGAGTTCCAACTTGCAATTGAAGCACTGCTTTTCAGAATCTGTTATGGGTGGGTTGCAGAAATAAGATTCACCTGAAAATGAGTGGGGAAACCTACTACATCATAGCGGAGTGACAAAATTCCAACATCAAAATAAGGTCTGAAAGCATGTGATGACTTTAAAATCAATGATATACCTCACAGTCCATTGCAACACTCACATCTTTACATTCATAGGATCATAGGGAGTTTCTAGGCTATTGGCTCTGAGGCCCATACAAGCCTAGACAAGAATTTAACCCATGTTCCGACAAGTCAACACCCAATGCCCATGTCCAGCAGGGACACAGGTGGAGTCCCAGGGGTGTATTTTCTGTTCCACATCCAGTTATCCAAGTTGCACTTAAAAAGGGTTAATGAAGTACTCTGCTTGATGTGGAGTGGGAGTCTATTCCACAGAAGGGGGGGGGGGAGTCTCTGGGACACAAATCTGTCCTGCCAACAAGTCCTACTGATGTCAGTCACAGACCAGGTTGAGGTCACACGTACAGGTTACTCGAGTGGAGCTTGACTTGCGGATATGCAGTCCCATCAAGGCGGGGTCTGAGATTACTCTGTATGCCAGACAGAGGTCACCTCTGAGGAGTCTGTAGGAGACTGAGCAGAGGGACAGGTCCTTTAGCCTATCTGTGTAGGGTAGATGTTTGAGGCTCTGGACTCTCCGATACATTCATTTTTGTTTACTTAATCCTCTGATGTTAAGACCTTTCAACTTTTTAACTCAGCCCTTTCTCACTAAAGTTGCCAATCATTTTGCAATATATTAATTCCATAGCTTCCCAGATGCTGTCTCACCACCAAACAGCTTCTTCTCTCTCTTATAATTCTCCCCCGTCTTCAGTACTCATGCTAGAATGCTTAATGAGTAACAAAACCATTTTTCATTCATCACTGGTGTGCTGGTATGCTAACCTCTAAATATGACAAGATGGTTGCAGATGCTATAGAAATGTCCTTTCTATTATTACCAACCACTCCATTCTGGACCTCCAGAGTCATGGACAGTTTTTATCCAGCTGCAATAAGACTGATTAATGCAGATGTAGATCTGGATGTATGAAAACTATAATAGATTGTTACACTCTCATTCTTTTTCTTTTTTATCATACAGTAATTTTATTTATTTATTGCATACTAAAATTAATATATTCACATTCAAGTGCAATTCCAATCACTTCCCTTATGTGCAATATCACCCAATCTCACCTCTGTGTATAGTGTACTTTTCTTTTCATGTTTTAACCATCTAGTAGTCAGTGTTGTCCAGTGTATATAAATAGTGTACAACCATGTGCATTAGCTACCTAAATATTTACTTCTGTGCTATAATTATTGTTTACTCTTTAATTACCTATCATGTCTGTCTTTTTGTGTTTGTTTTCTCCTGTAGAAGAGCTGACATTTTATTAACCTTCTATCAATCGTGTTAAACAAACAGTAGCATGTGGCTGTAGCCCTGAACTATAGCAACATATAGCAGTGGTATCATTTCACAAAGTGGGGAGAGTCACATTAACCCGAAGCAGTGTTAGGCCCATCACCCTGTCCAGCATTCTATGTAAAATCATGGTCAGACAGTCAAAGTAGAGCTTATCCAAAATGACACAGGAGAAGTACTTCTGTTAGGCATGGAACAGTATGAGCTTGTTAACAGAGATGTTACCTTTTACAATCTTTTAGCATTCTTTAAAGTAATAACAGCAGTGTTTTTTTGAAGGGAAGACAGTATGTACTATTACCCTGAACCAGCTCAGGTATATGACATTATACAATGTAAGCGAATAACTGACATCCTAACAGTATTAAATGTTAATTCATATGTAATTCAGTGAGTTAAATACTACTTAAGCAATAAGACACCAGAAGTCCTGGTGAGGGGTTACCCATCTATCCTGACAGAGTTTATTTTATCAGTGGTGTCAAATAGGGCTCTCTACTGCTGCCGGTTATTCTTAGACTGTTCTCAGATATAAAAAAGGGAAAGGGAGTATGGATAACCAAATAGGCTGATGACTATAAGTTAGGTAACATAACTACTTCAATAACAGACACTGAAGTTACCTAAGATGGTCTAAAAAAAGAAACAGAAAGAAAGAAAAAACATACTGATGATGACCTGGTACAGTAACAATGATCTCACTTTTCATGTCAGTAAACGTGGTGTCAGGAGACTTGGCAAAAACAGGATAAATTATTATTACAAAATAAATGGCGATACAATTAAAAAAACGTCACCATTAAAGATCTCGGTACAATTATAGATAATATGAACTTTGACTTCTGTGTACCCAACAAACTCACAAAAGCGCATTCTATAGATCATCTAATTGAATGAAAACATGATACTTACAACAAGAACACAGTAAAATATTAGTTATTATACAATGACTGGCCATTAACATTCTAAAACGAGCACGCTGATTAGCCAGCCCAACCAGCGTGCCTGTTGTAAATCCGAGAATATACCAACGGAAAAAAATCTGGTCGCCCGGACGTTTTTCCATTGATATATTCTTTAATTTTAACTTTTTTTTCAACAAAAATAAAAACAAAATGTGTAGTCCGGACTCCGGACATATGTGAGAGACAACTAAAGACACGTACCTGATTTCCCTTGTATTTCCTCCATTCTGTCTCTCTCCTACCCTAAACTTCCCGAACTTTTTTTTTTTTTTTTAATTAAAAAAAAAAAAGAAAGGAAAAGTGGTGCAACGGAGATCTTCTTTTCTCCATTACTTACTTTCCTGAGCACTATGTACTGCGTATGTGTGGGAACGCAAGTCCCATATGCATGCGCAGTACATCAACACAAGGAAGCAGTATACCACCAGACATGGAAGAACAGTAGTGCACCGTTATACAAAGACATTATTTAAGAAAAGTAAGCATTTTTTTTCTTAAATAATGTCATTGTATAATAGCAATAACCGACTCCGTGGTTGTGGTATACTGATATTTACCCACGGCTGGCTTTATTTAATCACGCCAACCATGGGTAAATCTTCACTAAACCACACCAACGTCGTCGGTTATTGCGATAATATTGGGCTTATAATATCTTCATGAGGCAGCAAAAAAGTACAGAAGAAATCTTTTCTCCGACTGTTGATTTTCCTCCAAAGAGCCATCCAATCAGTGGTCAGTGTGAAGGTGTTGGAGGGAGCTAGAGCTAGTTATTTTCAAATGGAAAACCACTGTTATTTATGCTCTGTTTAATGTGAGGTCCTTTGTTTTTGTTGGCACCAAAAAGAATATGGAGTAATATTCTAACCCTTTCTAGTTTGGCGGAATCACCTGAATGGCTCTTTTTAACAGCAGGTTGGATACCTCATGCCTTGCAGAGTTTTTCTAATGGGGTAGAATGTTAGACAGGGAGAGGTATACAGGCACCAGCAGCACCCAAAATGAGACCTTGCATTCTATGGATGTTAGAGTCCTTATCCATCTCTCCACACTGATGGAATTCCAGGTACAGAGGTGGAGGAATGGTTGGTCTCTTGACTCCCACCAAAGTGGGACTGCTAAGCAAGGCTTCAGGACTGTTACTGCCTGCCTTTAGACAGACTGCATGCAGACTCCTGAACTTGCCCAAAACCCAGTAATGCAGTTTGTCTGTAAGTGGTACAAAAAGAAACTCCAGATGGCTTTCTGGTGCTATTGGTAGATAGGGATTGTTCGGCTAGCTATAATTTAAGCTGTTATTTATGGTTACTAAAGTTGGTTTGGTATACTTTCTACAAACACACTTGTAAGTATTGTATTTGCCTCCCAAACAATAAAATACTTGGTATACCTGCATGTGGAAGGAATTTTCCACCAGCAAAAATACCTGTAGAACACACATTCCATTTTTAAGTGTGGTGGTTAGGCACAGGCCCCAGACAAAGATAAACACTTTGATTAAAAAGCTAAAAGTTGAAATTCACAAACCCAAGAAAAGGGGAATGAGAAAGGAAATGCAAAGAACCAAAAGGTCTTTGCTCACAAATTTTAATATTGTTTACACAGGAATAGAAATTGCTGTCTGGGGCCATTTGTTTCTCCTAGCTTGAAACATGACAAAGAAGATATTGAGACGTAGCAGCATGGTGCATTATGGGATGTGGGGAGCATCCTACGCATCCTGGGAAAGTTTTATCTGCTGAGTGTACCTAATATGTCTGTGACACTACTCCTGCTTTGATGGAGGCTGGATTTCCTCTTATCATATATGGGGATTGGGGGTTGGCATAATGGTTAAGGTGTTTACCTCACAGACATAAGGTACAAGGCTTAATTTTCATCGTAGGAAGGGAAATTGGCTAGCCTTAAATGACCCAAAAGGGCAGCTATCCTAGTACTTATCTATGAATTTATACACGTATGGTATAAATTTATTAATCACCATGTTTTTGGAAGGTAGAAGGAAACTGGAGAACCCAGAGAAAACTTACAAAGACAGAAAAAGCATCCATTGACAGTAACTGTAAGTCTAAGGTGAACTTCAGGACCCTGATGCTGTCAGGCACTGTTCTTATCAGTGAGATATCATCCTGTTATAAGTATCCCATAGCTGTCCAGATGGGGATTTTAGGCTCTGGATGGCTTTACTTGTACTGTAAGATTATAATGTGGGAAGCCCAATTATTTAGATCAACTGTGTTACAAGATTTATAACCGCATCATTTCTGTTATTGAAGATTTATGTGAATAATAAACTGCACACAGCAAAAAAGACTGCGGTGGTGGTGCTGCGGTAGCATTGTCGTCTCACAGTAAGACGTTGTCCTGTTTGATTCTCAGCTAGAGCATCTTCTGTGTGGAGACATGCGTGAATGGGCATACCTTCGTTGAAGGTTGTGCGTTAGGGCCGGCAACTCGACATGTAAAAATCTACTGCCAATCATTAGCGGACCGGAGTTCCGCTGTGGCGACCCCTAATCGGGAAAAGCCGAAAGACATAAACAAACAAACACAGCAAAAAAAGCTTTGAATTCCAGGAAGTAAGGCACACTGTGCATTTTGCACCTTCTTATGAGCGTTATTAAAACACCTACTGAACAAGATTGAGAACAACACATGAAAAATATATTCCTTACAGCAAGTTTTCTCTTGTGTTATAAAATGAGAAGGTATTACAGGGTAATAAAAAACTTGCAAAATAATAATCTTACAAATATATGATGAATTATTCTTTCTTCATTTCACAACCATGTTTCAAGCTAGAATCTGGATTCCTTTCAAAAACACAATTGTTGAACTGTCACAATAAAGCTGACAATAATCAAAAGAACTGAAATATTACAATATAAAGGGGACTGGTGGGCTGGAACTTAACATCTCAGCATTAAATCATCAGTAGGAGCAGAAGCCTACAAGTTAAATATAGTTTAGAAACCACTAATTTTCACTGGTAAAACCACTAAATGTCTTTGGTTAAGACTAGTGAGACAGAAAGCAGATCAGCTATGTATTTTTTCCTTCTAAGCTATCAAAAGACAAACCACATGTAAACATGGCCAATCCTCCTTTTCAGCTTGATTGTCAAGATACCATAAAGCAAATAACACTGTACTGCAGGAACTATGAAGTAATACTATGTGACTATGAGGAAATAAATTGCTTAGATGATGTTCTTGGGCTGCCTGTAAGACGTACTTGTACCTAGAAGATTTACCTGGATAACAAATTTAAACAAAATCTGATCTGTTGTTCTACATCAGTAATTTTCATTTCTGCTACCTCCAAACATTCATTAAAAATGCAAACCAAATGTCATGTCAAATCGCTCTAAAACTTGTGATTCAAGTTGCAAACATCATACAAACTAATTATCATTCACTAATCTATTACTGGCATATCACAAGTGAGGAATTTAATTTTAGGGGCATTAGTTAAGGAAAGAGTGACACTCCTGCTGACAAATTATGTTTCTTCATTTGATTACTGGTCAACAATTTAACTCCAGCATTCTTTGGTATCCTGTACGGTTTTCTCATGTGCAGTCCTGCATGAGAAACCATGAGAATGTAGGCTGCATGGCCCACAGCCTGCTTTTATGGCAGTCAATGGACTTATCTGTAAATTAATTTATTATTTATTTATTCCCATTTGTTGACTAGCAAATTATGATTGAGCAAAAAAAAACTTTTTAGTTTAAGCCCAGGGATAAAAGCTCTACACACAAATTAGACAATGTCATACATTACTACAAAAAATAAAATGAAGTACACAAATTATAGTTACGTACCACGGTGGTGGTGCTGCGGTAGCATTGTCGCCTCACAGTAAGACATTGTCCTGTTCGATTCTCACCTAGAGCGTCTTCTGTGTGAAGACATGCATGAATGGGCGTACCTTCATTGAAGGTTGTGCGTCAGGGCCGGCAACTCGGCACGTAAAAATCTACTGTCAATCATTAGCGGACCGGAGTTCCGCTGTGGCGACCCCTAACCGGGAAAAGCCAAAAGACACAGCAACAACCATAATTTGGCATCTGTGTTATCTGTAGGCACTATTCATCACATTAGGGTCTTGGATCCAATATCGGATCTGAGCCGGCATACTCAGAACACAGCTTAGCTCAAGCTCCTCCCCGCCCATAATGCTCTGCTGTCCTACACTCCCTCAGATCGAGTTTGCACAAGGAAGGAAGACAGATAAATCACAGAAACCAAATAGAACCTCCAAATACAACCAATCTTCCAGGAGGGTGGGATCGTGATGAATGGTGACTACAGGTAACACAGATGCCAAGTTATGGTAAGTACATAACTATAAATCTGATGTTATGTAGTCACCATTCCTCATGTTAGGGTCAGAGTCCCCAGCTACCTAAATCTTGGGAGGTCTCAAGGAAGGACATGCCGAAGAAGTGTGGAGCCAAATGAAGCCCTTCCTCTGGAACTCAAATCCAACTTATTGTGGGAAACAAACGTGTGGGGAGAAGACCATGTTGCTACCGCACAAATGTCATGTAAAGATTGACGATCTGCAAAGGCAATGGAAGTAGAAACTGCTCTAGTTGAATGAGCCCTCACTGGAGTACCTAAGGAAATACCTTCTGAAGAATATATAAAGGAAATACGTTGTGAAATCCAACAGGAAATCGTAACTTTCGAAATACCCCTGCCTTTTCTATTAACAGAGAAGGCCACAAAAAGTTGGTCTGAATGCCTAAATTCTCGCGTTCAATGTAAATAAAAGTGAAGCTGACGATGAACGTCCAATGTGTACAGAATATATTCCCCTTTACTGGAAAAGTTAGGGAAAAATATTGGTAAGTGAATACATTGGTTGATATTCACTGTTAAGGCCACTTTAAGCATGAAGGATGGATCAGGTTTTAGAGACCTCTGTCCTTGTGGAAAATTAAATAGGGTGGCTTGACAGTAAGAGCTTGCAACTCCGAAACTCTTTGCCGAAGTAATTGCCACTAAAAAGGCAGTCTTCCAGGAGAGACATTTAATATCGCACGAAGCCGCTGGTTCAAAGGGAGGTTTTGTTAAAGCCTGAAGCACCAAAGTCAAATCCCATGGAGGAGAAGGATGTTTAACAGGAGGCCTTAATAGAAAAATCCCTTTTAAAAAGGCCTTACAGAGGCATACAGAAAAGAGCGAATCAACCCCAAGGTGAAAATTCGAAATTGCTGCCAACTGTACCTTGATAGTGGAAAAACTAGCTCCTTCTTTAAAAGGATAGGTTAAGAAGAGAAGTATTTCGGGAATAGGGGCGGCGAAGAGGTCTAAATTCTTATTCTTCACCCAAACCAAAAACCTCTTCCATTTACTGGAATAAACTTTTCTCATAGAAGACCTCTGGGAAGCAAGAATAATCTCCTTCACGGGTGAAGCTAGCCTGGACTTAGCCAAAATCAGTGTAAGTGGACATACCACGCTGTCAGACGTAGGGTGTAAAGATTCAGGAGTCTTAGGAAAGAAGGATGAGATAGCAGATCCAGAACTGGATTGAATACCCAGGGTGGATGCCTCAAATGAGACCACAGAAGGGGGAACCACACCTGCCAAGGCCAAAAACTCTTGAGGCGTCTGGCTTTCTGAAGTACTCCGGGAATTAGGGGTAATGGAGGAAAGGCATACAGGAGACCCAGAGGCCAATCGTGGGGAAAGTGCGTTCTTGGGGGATTCCCCCTCTGGGAGGAATCAATGCAAAGAAGTTGTTGCATTTATGGTTGAGAGGAGATGCAAACAGATCGCAGCTCGGATAACCCCACCAACGAAAGATCTGTTGAGCCACCACTGAGTTCAGGGACCACTCGTGAGGGGTCAAGATAGCCCTGCTCAATTTGTCCACCAACATGCTGGATGCTCCAGGAATGTGCGTTGCAATGAGAAAGTGCCCCATGGCCATCACCCACTCCCAGATCCTCGTGGCCTTGCGACACAGCAGATAAGAAAGTGTGCTCCCTTGCTTGCTTATATACCACACAACAGCTATTCTGTCTGATAGAACTGCAATCGTTCCGTGAGGAAGGCAGTCCTGAAAGGTTTGCAACAATAAAAGGACTACTCTCATCTCCAGAACGTTGATGTGCAGTTTGGTCTCTGAGGGCAACCAAGTCCCTTGGCCCATATGTCCCTGGAAATGCCCCCACCCCACACCAGGAGGGAAGCATCTGAGGTGACTGTCGCCACAGGAGTAGGAAGAACGAAAGACCTGCCTGCTAGGAGATCCGGAGATCGGATCCACCTTGAAAGATGCTTGTGACACACCGGGGTGCGGTGAATGGGAAAAGACAGGGGATGCTGCCACGCTAACCACTGAACTGCAAGAGTCCACTGCAGGACCCTCATATGGTACTGAGCCACTGGAACCAAAAAAATGGTTACAGCCATCGATCCTAGAGCCCTGAGAATCAGTGAGACTGGAGAGCAGGTTAGCTCCAGCAAGGTCTGAATCTGGTCACGAATAAGCGACACCCTTTGAGGAGGTAAGGCTGCAGTCTGAGAGTTGGTGTCCAACAGAGTGCCTATGAATTCCAATTTTTGTGTTGGAGTCAGGGAGGATTTTGCAATGTTCACTGTGATCCCCAGGTGATGGAACAGGGAGAAAACATAGTGAATATTGTCCAGTACTTGACGCCTTGTGGGGGCCGTCAGGAGCCAATCATCCAAATAGGGAAAAACTTGGATTCTCTGCAGTCAGAGGTGAGCGGCTACCACCGCCATACATTTGGAGAACACTCGGGGGGCTGAGGTGAGACCAAAAAGCAGGGCCCGGAACTGGAAATGATTGACTCCCAAGGGAAAGCAGAGAAACCTCCTGGACTGTCAATCCATCTTTATATGGTATTACGTGTCCTGGAGATCCACTGAACACATCCAGTCATTGCTGTGCAAAAGAGGCACAATCGACTGCAGAGTGACCATCCGAAACTTCGACTTCCGCACAAATTGGTTCACGTGACTGAGATCCAAAATAGGATGTAGGTCTCCTGTTTTCTTCTGAACCAAAAAGAAGTGGGAATAAGTTCCGGAGGCTCTCTGTCCTGTGGGGACCTGTTGGATGGCTCGTTTTTGAAGAAGGCTTACGACCTGCTTTCGGGGTGCCTCTTCTTGATTGTCTGGAAGAGGACTGTATTTTCGGGGAATTTCCAAAAAGGAATGCAATAACCCATGGATACAATTGCTAGCATCCACTGATCGTTTGTAATACTTCCCCAGGCTAACGGGTGCAGTGATAATCGACCCCCGACTGCCTCCAGGGAAGGACAGTCGGGCAATGCCTTAGAAACGTTGTAAAGGTTTCCCAGAAAAGGGCTCCCTGGAACCTTGGTGTTGTGGGCCTCCTCTGCCCCTCGGGCGACATCTACCATTGAAACCTCTTCCCCGTCCCCTGGAAGAGGAATCCTCCTGAACATCCTGAAAGGGAGAGCATGTCTTCCTGAACCACATTTTCTTACTCCCCTTCTGGGTCTTGGAAAAGGACCTCTGAGAGGCAGAAAACCTGATCCCAAAGGCCGACAAGGTCTTCTCTTCCTGCTCACTGTGGGTCAAAGTGTCTTTCACGGTGGGACCAAAGAGAGTGGAACCATCAAAGGGGGCATTAACAAATGACATTTTGAAGGCCTCTGCAAACCTGCTCAAGCGGAGCCAGGCATGACACCTAATAGCGATACCTGAGCCCGCAGCCCGTGAGGACCCTTCCACAGCATTGGAAATGAGTCTCATGGATAAATTCGCTACTGAATGAAGGGTTGACAGCTTTGGAGAAATAGCCTTGAATTCCTCCTCAGACATGGACCCAGAGAGAGAAGAAGACAGTTCTTTTACCAAATCCCTCTGGAGATGGGTAAAATGTGCAAGGTAATTTAGTGCCTGCAGACTGAAAGCAGTCGAAGCGAACACCCGCTTTCCAAATCTATCCATAGCCCTCGACTCACGATTGGGCAGATGGACAGAAGAACTATGCTCTGCCAATTCCTTTTTGGTGGCAGCGGCCACCACAATAGCATCAACAGGGACCGCTTTGGACCAAAAGGTTCTATCTGGAGGAGGGCTCAAAAATTTGTCTGCTTTCTTGGGCAATGGCTCCACAGTATCTGGCTCCTTCCAGGCCCTGCTGGCCACAACATCAATGAGAGGATCAGCAGGGGGGAACACCAAGGAGGTAGATGGCCCTGTACCAAAAGCCTCCAGGAAAACGGATTCCTCTGAGGATGGGGTTTGGGTAAACCAACCGTCTTTGGCCTTGAGGATCTCGAGTATGTCTCCAAAGGAGACGTCCTCTGGCGGAGATCTTGGGGACCCGTCCCCTTCATCAGCATCCATAGCCTCGGTACTCCATGGGGGAGTTGAGATGTCTCCTCTTACAAGTCCTCTTCCTGGGAACTTCCTCTGCCGGCGGTGGTGGGGAAGACTCAGAAGAGGAAGGGACCCCTGTGGGGGGGATATCCCCCTGGAGACTAATTTGGATGGGCTGACCTGGAGCAGGATGAGACAAGCCGCTCAGAAACTAGGGCTGGGTAGGAGAACCGTGCATGGGAGAGGCAGCTCTGACAACAGAGAATGATCTTTTGGCAGCCTGGAAGGTGGAAGGGCTAGAAGAGGTTTCATCTGCCTCTCCCGCTGATAAAACTCGGTGGAAGAAAGGGTGGACCCCCCCCCCCAGTCCCACCACTCTGCCAGACAGCACCGGACAGAAACTGTCAAAGGCTGAGGCGCCCAGGGGAAGAGACTTGTGTGAAAAACCCAGGCCTGAATCCAATCCCATGGACCCTGGCCCGACAGGGCTGGCCAAGTGGCCTGTCCCAGGGGAACAAAAACAGTGCCAGCCACTGATCCCATCAGGGAAGGGAGCAAACTGGGTCCTAAAGCTCCCCTAGCCTCCACCCCACTCAACAGTCCCTGAGAATCCAAACCACTGGTCGGATGAGGAGTGATCAAAGGGGGGTGGGGGTGGGAGATTGGATCCCTGACCTGTGGGTTGGGGAAGCCAGAAGCCCCAAATCCATTTGCGCTTTCAGGAAGGCTCACATCATCCTGTCCATATCCATAGGGAAGATCGGGAGGAGATGGATGACCTACTAGGAGAGTCGTGCCTGGAGCTCGAGTGTCTACTCTTGCGCTCCCTGGAACGAGACCTAGCTGGATAAGACAGCTGCTTAGGGGGAAAACGATCCAAGGGAAGATCCTTCACTACTATAAGCTCCAGCACGACTCTCGGATCCGACCGAATCGGAACTAAGCTCAACAAAGGATCCGAGGAAATATTTCTCTAATTCCTCGGATCCGAAAGGGTCAGATCCGAAGATACAGTGCCTCCCCTCAGATCCGAAGGTCCGGGGTCAAGGTCCCTGGATCTGGGGGGAGACATCGAAGTTACTGGATCCTAGAACCTAGGGTCCGAGACCTTGGATCCAGGAGTTGACTCCCTGGATGACCTGGGATCCGAAGATCTCGGATCCGAACCTGCCCTGGCTGGAGCCGGATCTGAGGACCTAGGATCCGTCAGCCTGGGACGCTTGGTTGGGGCCTCCTCAACAGAAGGTTTCTTTTTAGCCCCAGGAGGGCCAGCCTTGGTCGGCGAAGAGTGACCAAGGGCCCTCCTTTGACCAAACCCTTAATTAAGAGCTTATTGCGACGGTCGACCAAGGCCCTCAGGTTGAATTTGGCACAAATGCCACATTCCACCTCGAGGTGGTCGCCGCCGAGACAGTAAAGGCACTCCTCATGTGAGTCAGAAATAGGCATTTTCCACCCACAAGAGGAGCACCTTTTAAAACCTAAAGATTTTTCTGACATGGCCGAACTGAAAGCAAAACCCAAAGTACACAAACAAGCCAAGGTTCGAAAGCCTAAAATCCATCCAAAACACTCATACACAGACACTTATTAATGAAAAACTCACACACTACAAAACAACTAGGCCAAAGACAAAATCCCGAAAAAAAGGGACCTAACAAGGTTAAGACTCGACTGGGAGGGGATAGATAAAAGGCAGAAAGTACCCACTAACACTACCAACTCAAGAAATAACAAGAAAATTCAAAATTCTGTACTAAATACACTTACACTAACAGGAGCTGAGAAATCTGCATCTGACTGACTTAGCAGCAAACGAGATCTGAGGGAGTGTAGGGCAGCAGAGCATTATGGGAGGGGAGGAGCTTGAGCTAAACTGTGTTCTGAGTATGCCGGCTCAGATCCGACATCGGATCCAAGACCCTAACGTGAGGAAAGGTGACTAGATAACATCAGAGCCCACTTATCTTGTCTTGGAGAAAGAGAACTTCTATCTGTCCTGATTCCAATAACACTAACAGAGAAATCATTGCCCAACTTTGATTTAAATCTCATTTCTTGTATTTTTGGTTATACTGTGAGGTAGTTCTACAATCATTAACAGTTCCCAAGTGTGGACCACAAAGAAGCAGTCATCCAGACAGTGGAATATTGTTATGTGCTGTTTCCTTAAATATGCACACATTAGAGCTAAAACTCTTGTAAATACTCTCGAGTAAGTACAAGCCAAATTGAAGAATTGCAAACAGGAGGTAAAAATCTGCTAATTGAAATCTCAAATATGTGAAGGTAGGCATTCACTGTATCCATTGTTACCACATATGGGCTAAGTTATAAGAAACACAGAGCAGTCTTAAGAGGTAAAAATCTCACTATTACAATAAACAAAGTCACAAGTCAGAAATTCTTTGTTACAAAAAACTTAGTCTGGACAGAGGCAGCTCCTAAATGCTTTATCCCATTGCACAGGTCCCTCAAATTATCTATGGTATGATCCCAGTTATTCATATTGGGGTAATCGACCATTAGTAAGGCCAATCTATAACCAAACGGAATAGGCTATTTTGAGCACAAAAAGGGAAATGGACTGGGCTTAAAATGGTCCGCTAGGACATTTAGCCTAGTACTTACCTATGAACCTAAATTAGAACATGGACTTCCATTCCTTGCCTTCAGTTCTGTTTATAACACTCAGAGAATTCAGATAACAGCAAAGAAAATCTGTTGTTTCACTATAACTGCAGGTGTCTGCTCACATCAATATAATCCTCTAAAAAGTCTGAACTACCTCCTACCAGTTAAGGAAAGATCGACCTACTTGCTTCACACCCTCTTCTTCAAAATACTACACAAGGTTTATAGCCTGCCAGTGAAAGGAAAACTGCCTGAAAGAGACCAAGTATACTCCTTCAGAAACACTCAGCAAGACTCCATTTCCCTTACCAGTCCCCTTGTTAAAACTGTTACTGGAAAATGTGCCTTTTCCAGATTGGATCCAGTTTTGAGGAAAAAGCTTCCACATGATGTTATGTCTGAGACCTGTGTTCTAGGTTTCAAGAAAACTCTCTCTGATCTTCACAAGAAGGCTTAATGCAGCTGTTACAAAGCCAATGGATAGCACCCTAACCTCCCAAATAATGTACATTTCCCATCTTCATGAAAAAGAAGTTATGTACCTACCATAACGTTCCATGTTAGTTGTCCTTCATTTCGCCTTCCTTCTTGCTGGATGGGTTCGGAGCTGATCCTTGGCTCCGACTCAGCCACTTACTATAGCTCGAGAGCTCTTTACTGGCTCGAGGCTACCCCTTATCCCAGAATGCCCAGCATCAGCTACCCAGATCTCGTTTGAGATAGCTCACACTAGACATAATTATAGAAGATAATCCATTAATAAACCTGGATACACAGTTAATTGTCATGGTTTGCTTGGGAAGCAACTAATAACAAAACAAATTAGCCAGTGAAACCATTGAGCAACTCCTCTCAATCCTCAAGGAAGGGGAAAGGAGAGAGGGACGCAAGAAAGAAGGCGAGATGAAGGACAACTAACATGGAACGTTATGGTAGGTACATAACTTCTTTATGTTAAGTTGTCCAATCCTGCCTTCATTCTTGCTGGATGGGACAGCATCCCTAGCACCTCAATCCTGGGTGGCTCATTGGAACAGACTCTTCAGAACCGTGGAACCAAAGGAAGCCCTGCCCCGGGAGACCACATCTACTTTGTAATGAGAAATGAATGTATAAGGATCTGCCCAAGTAGCTGCTGCACAAATTGAATCTATGGGCAGTCTAGATTGAAATGCTACTGAAGTAGCTACTGACCTGGTTGAATGATCTTTGGGTTTTGGAAGATCTTTTGGTTGCAAATGGTAGGTATGGGCTATGATGTCTAATAACCATTTTGACAATGTTACTTTAGAAACTGGAAGGCCTTGTTTGTTGTTAGCAAATGAAAGGAACAACTGATCTGATTTTCTCATCTCTTTAGTTCTATGGAGATAGAAACCCAGTTGTCTATGCACATCCAGTTAGTGTAGTCTGTATTCTGCCTTGTTGGAATGATTAGGGAAAAAGACAGGAAGTTCAATGGATTGATTCAAATTGTGTTCTGAACAAACTTTAGGTAGAAAGGATGGGTTGGTTCTCAGAGAAACTCTGTCTTTGTGAAAAAACTAGGTATGAAGGGCGAACACATAGTGCATGAAGTTCTGAAACATGTCTGGCAGAAGTAATAGCAACTAAAAAGAGAGTTTTCCAAGAGAGAAATTTCAAGGAACATGATGCTGCTGGTTCAAAGGGTGGCAGTATCAAGGAAGGCAGAACCAAATTGAGATCCCAAGGTGGAAGGGGCTCTTTCACTGGGGGGGGGAGGGGTCTAAGTAGAGATGTACCTCTCATGAAGGCCTTACAGAGTTTGTGACACATTATGCTGGAGTTAGAAACTCTGGCGTGAAAATTTGAAATGGCAGCTAGTTGTACTCTGATGGTAGCAGCCGGTGCACCAGAATGAAAGTTCTGCTAAGAAATCCAAAATCTCGTGTAGAGGAGCTGTAAAAGGATCTAAATTCCTGGATTCTGCCCAGTAAGATAATCTTTTCCATTTGCTGGTATAGACTTTCCTTGTATTTGTCTTATGGAAGGAAACAATAATATCACGCACTGCTGGGGAAATATTGGTGAGCCTGGCTACGAGTGGAAGTGGAGTAACCGAACTGTGAGCTTGAGAGATTGGAGGGATTGGTATAGCCTGCCTGATTGATGAATTAAGAGGTCCAGTACTGGGTCCAGAATCCAAGGTAGGGCTAGAAGGTGGGGGTGAAGGAAAGGAAACCAAATCTCTCGAGGCCAGTAGGGGGCAATGAGGATCATTTTGCAACCCAATGGTTTTGCTTTCTGAATGACTTTTGGAATTAGGGGAAGGGGGAGAAATGCATAAAAGAGTCCCTGAGGCAAATCGTGGACTACATTGTCCCTGGGTGTCTGACCTGGAGGAGGAACAAGGGAGAAGTAGCTGCTGCATTTGTTGTTGAGGGGAGAGGCAAAGAGATTGCAGCAAGGTTGGCCCCATTTGCAGAAAATAAGATCCACGATTTCCTGTTTCAGAGACCACTCGTGAGGCATGAGGATAGTCCTGCTGAGCCTGTCTGCTATTACGTTGGATGTCCCAGGGATATGCATTGCTGTCAGAAAACAATGGGAGGAACTTGCCCATTGCAACAGTCTGAGAGCCTCTCAACACAAGGGGTCAGACCTGGTTCCGCCTTGTTTGTTGATGTACCAAACCACTGACATATTGTCCATCTGTATTGCAATAGTCCCGGCAAGGAGAGAGTCTTGAAGAGCTTGCAATGCTAGGAGCACCGCTCTCATCTCCAGGACGTTGATGTGCAAGTGGTACTGTTGAGGTTGCCAAGTGCCTTTGACTGTCTTCCCTACATAATGCCTCCCACCCTATCAGGGAAGCATCCGTGGTTACTGTGACGACTGGATGGGGTTCCATGAAAGGTCTGCCCTGAGTAACTAGTACGAAGACCATTCAACAGAAAAGGTGTCTTTTGCAAGATTCCATAATTAGCATCATGTGAGACATGGGTAATTCCTGGAAGGACCATAGTGTGAAAAGAAGCCACTGAAGGATTCTCATGTGAAAGCTTGCTAAGGGAACTAGAAGAATGGCTGCTGCCATGGACCCTAGAGCTTGAAGAACATATTTGACTTGAATTCTTTTGCTCCTCAGGAGAAGTGACACCTGTTTTTGAATAATGGAAACTCTTTCCTGAGGCAATTTTACAATAATTTTTCTTGTGTTTAGCTCTACTCCTATGTATGTAATAGACTGACAAGGCAAAAGGCAGATTTTTCAAAGTTTATTGTGATGCCTAGTTGAGCACAGAATGTGATGGTGTAATCTCGTGCCTCTATAAGTTGTTGCCTGGTGGTAGCAGTGAGGAACCAGTCATCCAGATAAGGAAACACCTGGAATCCTAGATGTCTCAGGTGAGCCATGACTACTGCCATGCATTTGGTGAACACCCTGGGGGCTGTTTTGAGACCAAAGGGCAGAGCTCTGAGCTGGTAATGACTGGCCCCTAGCCAGAAGCATAGAAATCTCCTGGACCATCTGTCCATTTTTATATGATAGTATGCGTCCTGACGATCTATGGAGCACATCCAATTGTCCTGACCCAGAAAGGGGAGAATGGACTGCAGTGTTACCATCCGGAACTTTTCTTTTTGTACTGATTTGTTTAACCTGCTGAGATCCAGAATTGGTCTCCAGTCCCCTGTCTTTTTGGGCATTAAAAAGAATCTTGAGTAAGTTCTGGATCCTACTTGGTCTGCGGGGACTTCCTGGATGGCTCTTTTTTCTTGAAACTTCTGTGACTGCCTGATCCCTTAGATTGGGTGAAACAACTGGGATGGATTTTTTTGAAACAAAATGGGGTTGATGAAAGGGAATCTTGTAACCTCCGGATATAATGGCTAGTACCCATTTGTCTTTTGTAATATTTGCCAGGTGACTGGGTACAATGAAAGCCTCCCCCCAACTGCCTCCATGGTTGAACAGTCGGGCATCCCTTCAAGGATGTTGACAGAGTTTGGAAGACAACATATCTCTGTCACCCTGATTTTGCAGACCCCCTCTGCCACGAGGGCAGCGTCTGCCATGGTTATTATTTCCCCTCTGCCCCTGGGGGAAAATTCACTATATGCATCAGGCAAGGGTCCCTGGGATTTTCAAAACCACATTTTTCCAACTTTCTGACCCTTTGGGTATGGTCTGGTAGGAGTGGAAAAATGGACTTCGACATCAGAGAGCATCTTGCCTTCCTGCTGGCACCTGGTAAGTGTGTCTTTCACCTGAGGCCCAAAGAGAGAAGAGCCATCAAAGGGGGTATTGGTGAAGGACACTCTGAAAGGTTCCACAAACTGACACAGCCATAGCCAAGAATGTCTCCTAAGAGCCACTCCTATTCCTGCAGCTCTACTCACTCCATCGGCTGCGTATGAACTAAGCCTCGTGGAGGAGTTGACTACTGAATTAAGAGTCGTGAGCTGGGTAGCTACCTTGGCTGAAGCTCCCACAGCTGTTGGATGTTGTAGGGTATCTTCAAGCTCTTTTAGGAGATCCCTCTGAAGTCTAGTAAAATGGGATAGATAGTTCAGGGACCTAAGGGAGAAGGTCACTGATGAAAACATTCGCTTCCCATATCTGTCCATCGTACGAGAGTCTTTTTTCGGTGGATGGACAGATGAGGAGGTTTCAGCTAACTCTCTCTTTGTGGCTGCTGCTACCACCATGGCATCAACTGGGACACCTTTAGTAAAGAATTGGTTTTTTTTGGGAGCTGTGATGAATTTATTGGGTCTCCTCGGGACAGGTTCCATGGAATCTGGAGCTGATCAAGCCTTTCGAGACACTACAGACATGAGTGGATCAAAAGGCAGAGACACCCAAGAGGTGGAAGGTCGGGAACCAAATGCGTTCATGTATACAGACTTGTCCTCAGAGGGGGCTAGGGAAGTCCAGCTACACCTCTGTCTGGGAATCTCAAGGATGTCCGAAAAGGAAACATCTTCAGAGGGGGACCTTGGGGACCCCTCCAATTCATCCACGTCTGTATCTGAGATGACAGACTCAGGGGAGTCTTGTGCTTCCTTTTGCACTTTTTCTTCCGGAAAGCCTGCTCAAAAAGCTCTGGGGAGGTTTCAGAAGAAGAGGGTTCACCCAATGGGGTATCCTGAGGTATAGGTTCCCTACACTGGGGCTGGAGGAGGAGCAGAGCTTGTCACAGGCACCGAGGGGGACGGAGCCGATGGAACCGATAGTGGGGCCGTCTGTGGGGACAGCACTCTCCGCATGACCTCGAAGGCATCACAGTCTTGACACAAGGAGGGCTCCAGCTCGGAAGAGACAGGAATCCCACTCTGCACCGAGGGCAACGGCTCCGAGGCCAATGTGGGAGCCGAGCTCAACTGAGCCGATGCTCCAAGAGAGAGAGCGGGGTCTGACAAGGGTCCGATGCCACTTCCCCCCTCAGAGCTGACGAGAGAGCTTCGGCATCCAAATACCTCAATGGGGGGAAGAACCGAGGTAATCGGAGCCAATGTCGGAGCCAAAGAGGATCTCATCGGAGCCGAAGGAACCACTATTGGAGCATCCATGGACTCCGGCTCCAAACTTAGCATAGTCGGAGGAGGAATCGAAATCGAAGCAGATGGAGCCAAAGCCTGTGGAGGCGGGCTCCAAACCATTTTAGCAAGGACCTGTGATTTCAGCAACCTACTGACCACTCTCTCCACATCCTGATCCGATAACCTCGAGGATCGAGAGGCGTGGGAAAATGAACGATGACTGGTCTTGCTTTGAAGTAAGGGTGATTGTGGCGCCGAGCGAATCAGCTCCAGTGAAGGAGACCTAGCTCGTTTGTGGTTCTGAGACAGCTCCGAAGTAACAGTTGGAGCCGATGGAGGAGTAGTCTTGTTGGTGCCAAATGGCACCGACACACTTGGTTTGTCAGGCTCACAGGTCGGTTCCGAACATGGAGTCGACGACTTGACTGGTTTCAAGGGTTTCACTGGCTGAGATGCTTTAGCCGGAGAATCCTGTTCTAATAATCCACAGAGGTTAAGCTTGTTTTTCTGCTCCTGAAGGACCCTTAGACTAAAGGCATGACAAACAGAACAAGAGTCCTGCAAATGCAGAGCCCCCAAGCAATAAACCCAACTAGTGTGCCCATCTGTCAGAGACATCTTCTGACAGCATGAGTCACACTTTTTAAAACCTGAGGTTTTAACTTCCTTAGACATTTTACCAAAAAGACAAACTACAATAGTAACTAAAAATTAATAAAGACCCTAAAGGAGAGCCTCTAACTTAAATGGCTGTCCTTAAAGAGGGGAAGGGGAAGAACTCTCTAATTTAAATGAGTTCAGGGAATAACAGAAGGCCTAGCAACTAAGGGGCGATGGCCAACACTGCACAAAAAAACAGCACAAGGACGAGATAAGGGGTTTACAATAAAAGAAACTTACAAAGTACTATAAGAGAAAAAAAATATCAAATTTTAAGCAAATTATTTGAATTTAATAAAGAAAATGTTACACTAAGCCTGAGCCAGTATTGACTGCAACCTCACAGCTAAAGCAGCAAATGAGATCTGGGTAGCTGATGCTGGGCATTCTGGGATAAGGGGTAGCCTCGAATCAGTAAAGAGCTCTCGAGCTATAGTAAGTGGCCGAGTTGGAGCCGAGGATCCGCTCTGAACCCATCCAGCAAGAACGAAGGCGAGACTGGACAACTTAGCATAGTCAACCTAATGGTATGTACCTTATTACTGTAGATCAGAGTGTAAAGTGTGTGTACTTGTATCTTTATGAAGCATGCGAGGCTGTATGTGCACGTATATAACCCGCACACATGCACAACCTTAGTGCCATTTTGAAAGAGCAGCTAGGGAGTAAGCATGCATGATCATAGTCATTAATTGTATATAAGTTACTTAAGTTACAGTCTATAGTCAACGATAGTAATGTGTTTGTATATAATAAAGCTGCCTGAACAGAACCCATGAAGATTTGTTTATTCGTGTCCTAACACGAAAGCAACATGGTGTCAGAACCGGGATGGAAGAGTGAAGAATATTCCGAGCCATGAGATGTAAAGATGACAGTGAAGGTAAAACAGAGAAAAGAGCACATAGCCAGAAAGAATCAAAGGTAATGAGAAATAAAACTAATTATTTACTTGATGTGAAAGACAATAAAGGGGCATTACAAGGGCACAAACCGCATTATCAGGCAAGCAGAAAATATGAAAAGTTTGTTAACTAAAGAAAATGTTTAAGATAAACGTATTCGACAAAATAATTAACTGTAAAGCAAAACTAGTATGTTTAAAGCAGAAAACGAGTATGTTTAAAGTGAAACAAGTGTGTTTGAGGTAAAGTTGGGCATGTTTAGAGTAAAACGAGCAGAAGAAAAGTACACTGGGCATGAAAAGGGCTTAAACGAGCAAAACAACAACAGAAAAGAAAAAAAAGGGCACATTAAGCAAAATAAAGCAGGGCGACTGCATGTGTTTGGGCAAAGTGCTGTGTTTGGGCATAACTACAACTTTGTATTATATCAAGGGCGTAACTAAAGTTATTTGAAATATCTCAGAGTATGTAAAAGGGCTTACAGTGTGTGCTTATTACTGTGCATGTATTTCGAAGAGTTCATTGTGTGCAAAGTGCAACTATTTCATGCAATCCAGTCAAGGTATAGCTATTTCGAAAAAGTTCTTATGCTGGGTGTGTCTATTCACATAGTGTCGCCATTACAGAGTGCTTCTTGTACTGCAAAGAGTTGCCTAGCAAGGTATCACTATTTTGGGGACATTTCCGTGTGCTGTATGCAGTTATTCTCAAAATACACTTACTTCAAAAGCTATTGAGTTTTGAGCAGCAGATGTTTGATTTATTCACATTGTGCAGTTGCTTGACATGTTTCTTACACTGATAACAGGTGTTTTCTTGCAAAAGACAACATTACAAGAGTATTACAGTGCTCGTGGGTTATTCAGTAGCATCGTAAGGTTCTCAAATGTTTCTTAAAGTGACGACTTTAACAAGTGATGGTGCGTGACTGTAGCATTTCTGTCTTTATCAATAAAATTCCCAAAGTATAACAAAGTGATGGTGCATGACTTTAGCATTTCTGCCTTTAGCAATACGATTCACAAGCAATGATAAATTACTTTAGCATTTCTGCCTTTACCAATAATATTCTGAAAGCATTGAAAAGTTATTTTGCAAAGTTCAGTAAAACATCGAAAAGTTATTTTGCAAAATTCAGTAGAGTATCGAAAAGCTGAGAAGTTTATTTTGCAAAGTCCAGTTATTCAAAAGTACTACAAGTTCATTCATTCGTATAATTCTGACCAACGAAAATATAAGTTCACAGCACAAAGGCATTGGACAAGTTCTGTTTATTTGCAAAAAAACCCTGCACTGGTATGTGTTAATATGGCGGACAGATTTTGAAAACTCCTACCACTTGTGTTTGATCAGAATGTTGCAGAGAACTTGGAGAATATTTGAGCAAGAGTACAATATTTTCAGCAGCTTATGCAGATAGAGATGCACACACCATTCATTTTGCTAAACCTAGCAGGGTCAGAGGCCATAGAAAGAGAGCATTCATTTGTGTACGCACCAGCAGTATATAAAGGAGAAGGTGCAGACCGCCATATTGTTGTACAAGCTGAATGAAGGGAAGACCCCAAGTGTTTGAGACCCAAATTTAGAGAGATGCGCAACCCCCACACAAATGTTATGTTAGAGAGGCATTTGTTTTACACAAGAGATCAGAAAACAGGGGAAACATTTTCAGCTTATATAACTGACTTGAGAAACGGAGCTAAGACATGTCAGTTTGGTGATCTAAAAGATTAGCTAATAAAGGACAGGATTGTATGTGGTATTAATAGTGCTGCTGTGAGAAAGATTTTACATCATGACAGTGATTTAACACTGAGCAAAGCCATAGAGGCTTGTCAAATCCATGAGGTGACAGAAAAACATACAAGTATGCTTGAGAGTGACAAAAGTATGGATTCAGTTGGCTCCAGAGCACATGTAGACAGTATGCAACACATGACAAACAAGAACAGGCCTAAGCACGTGACAGCCACAGGATTTCCAAAGAAGCCACAAGGTTTTCTAGAAAGTTCCAGGAAAAGTGCAAGCTCTAGCGCCAGCTCAGTGCAACACAAATGTGAATCAGCAAAACCCAAATCTTACTTTATTGTTAACTGTCAGAATTGTGGTGCGAATCATGAGTCTAAAAGAAAGAAGTGCTTAGTATTTGGTCAGCAATGTCACAAGTGTAAAAAATGGAACCATTTCCAAAAGTTTTGTAAATCACGTAAGCCTCATGCAGTTGTAAAGAAAGGGCACACAAAAAGTAAGTTGATCAATTAGAGCCGAAATAGTCAGCTTTCTATGTAGATGGTGTATCAGTGCTTGGTGAAAGAGATGATGCAGTAAACTTACTGACAACAAGTGAAGTGTTTTCTGCAGTCCGGAGTAATTGAAAATCCGCAGAGCTCAAAGCAGACACTGATACAAAGTGTAATGTTATATCAGTGGACAATTTTGCAAAAGTGAGAACTAACAAACAACTCAATGTAACCAATAGTATGAGACTTGCTGCTTACGGAGGTAAAGAAATTCAAACAGAAGGTTCAGTGATGCTTTCATGTTATCTGACTGAAAACTGTTACAACTTATTATTCTACAAAGTCCGAAAACCAGTGCAATCTTTATTGGGTCTCAAAGACAGTTTAAGAATGAATCTGATTTCTTTTGCTAAAAGTCTGAAAACCAGTGCAATCTTTATTGGGTCTCAAAGACAGTTTAAGAATGAATCTGCTTTCTTTTGCTAAAGAAGTTCATCATGTAAGTGCAGTTCCGAGTTCCAACTTCTTCGAGGCCATTTTCTCAGAGTATGATGAAGTTTTCGATGACAAACTGGGCAAGCTTCCAGTTGTATATTGCATGAAGATAGACCCAGAGATCACTCCAGTAGTCAGACCAGCAAGAAGAGTTCTGACAGCTATGCAAGATAAAGTAAAAGCTCAGTTGGATAAAATGGTGTAACAAGGTGTGATTTGTCCAGTCATAGAACCAACTGAATGGGCATCGTCCATAGTAGCTGCTAACAAGAAAGGTTCAGATGAAATCAGAATATACATTGACTCAAGAGATTTGAACAAAGCATTAAAAAGACCATATCATCCAATGTGCACAGTTGAAGAAGTTGCAGCTCTAATACCAAATGCCACTGTATTTTCTGTTTTGGATGCAAATAGTTAATTTTGGCAAGTGATACTGGATCACAAATCCTCATTTCTAACTACTTTTAGTACTCCATTTGGCAGATTCCTAAGTATGCCATTTAGAATAAATTCTGCAAGTGAAGTTTTTCAGGGGGCTATGGAACAAACTTTTTGAGGTTATCCTTACGCCATAATAGTAGATGATCTGTTAGCTGATGGCAGTGATGAAGAAGAGCACAACAGAAACCTCAAGAAAGTTCTAGACACAGCATGTAAAGTAAACTTAAAGCTCAATCCTCTGAAGTGCAAATTCAGACTTCCAGAAGTTACGTATGTAGAACATCTGTTTACAAGTACAGGCTTGAGACCTGACCCAACCAAGCAAGCAGCTATTCTAGAGATGCCAGAGCCAGACAATGTACAAAGTTTACAGCATTTTCTGGGCATGGTCAACTATTTAGTCAAATTTATACCAGGCTTCAGTGAGTTAACAGCATCTTTAAGAGAGCTAACTCGCAAAAATGTTGCATGGTCATGGTTGGAACATCATCAAAAGGCATCTGAAGACCTTAAGTAGAAAATTACCACCCCACCTATGTTAAGATACAATGATGTGAACAAACCAGTTATTCTTTCCTGTGATGCTTCAAAATTTGGCCTAGGCGCAGTCATACTTCAAGAGGGCAGACCAGTAGCCTATGCATCTAAAACACTAACCCAAACTGAGATGGAATATGCTCAAATTGAGAAAAAGCTTTTGGCTATAGTATTTGCATGCTCCAAGTTTCATGAATATATTTATGGTCGAGCTATTCAGATTGAAACTGATTATCAGCCTCTAGTTACTATTCTAAAGAAGCCTATGCATTTTGCTCCAGCTGGAAATGGCTCCTCATTCATGTGAAGCAGAGTTCCTCCACATCCCTTTTTAAGCACAACTTGGACCAATGGATGGGTAATTAGAAATTCACTCCTGGTCTAGCTCCTATGATTCTGGTGGACAGAAGCAATCAGTAAATCACCACATATATAAATCAAATGTGTGGGTCACACTTGAGCTGCACAGCTAGGCTTATAAGAGACCTAGTGGTTCTAGCCTAGTACACACCTATGAACCAATGAACCATCACTTAGCAACAAAGAAGGAGGAAAAAGTAGATTAAGAATCCAGGAGCCTCAGGAGAATGGTCCTAGTGCAGCTGGTTCTGGACCTGGAAAATTAATGTAATGCTTTGTAAAAGTATGTACACAGGACCAAGTTGCTTCCAATCCTTTTCAAAAAGACACAGAAGAACCCAAAGCCCTGATGGAGTGAGCCCTAACCCTGCCTGGAAGTGGCTTGTTATAGTGAGAATAAGGAAAATAAATAGCACGAGACAACCATCTCAAAATTGTCTGCCTTGTCATTGTTATTCATTTTCTCTTAACTTCAGAGGAGACGAACAGCTGATTGGCTTTCCTGAAGGATTGAATTCTAGAGTATTAAGAATTATTTCTCCCCTTGTTTTTAGGCATAAAACCCTTGTGTTTATGAAAAATGAGGTAGGGCCGACATACTATAAGAGCCTGTATGTAATTGAGACACCCTTTTGCAGACATCAAATCAATATAGTCTTCCACTGTTACGAACTTCAGATCAGGCTGATGACCTGTTTCAAATAGAAGAGTTAGCATTTCAAGCACAAAGATAAGATCCTGAGCAAGGTTGAAGCCACCTGTTTTCTAGATGAAGGAATATGCAAAACCCCTGTCAAAAACTGCTTGACCTTAGGACAGGAAAAAGGGGAGGACTCAAAGGAAGACAAGCAGAAATAGTTAGTTGACAGATAATCTTGACAGAAGAATATGAAAGGTCAGAAGGCAATTACCCACAAATGAATGAGAACCAGAGGCAATCAGGCCTTAAACTAGTTCTGGTTCTTGAATGGCACCAACTAGAAAAGCTTTCCTCCATCCGCAATTACGTCTTCCTAGTAGCAGGTTTTTTAGCCTCCTTCAGTACCTGCTGCATGTCATCAAGAAAAAGATGCCTAAAAGTTATTAAAACTGTATCATCCATGGAGTCAACTAAAGTGTTTTCAAGCTGTGGTATATCAGACTAATTCAGTGTGTGAGGAAGCTTGTGCTAATTAGCCTTGGCCTGCCAATTTATATTCTCAGACATTTCTTAATATTTTCTGTATCAAGGTCACATTTTCAGTTCTCGTCTTACTCTTTGGACTGTCTACTCCTCCAAGAGTATTTATGAAGTGTCTGGCTAATTCCAAAAGAAGAGAAAACCACTGTTACTTGGGCCAAAAGGGAGTCACTACCACTATATTTGGGGAGTCCTTCTGGATCATTAAAAGAACCTTATATATAAGTGGAAAAGAAGGAAAGGCATAGAGGAAGAATTCCTTCCAAGGGAATGAAAAAGCATCTTTCTTCCAAGCCTGTTTGCAAGGAATCCTGGAACAGAATTTCTTTAACTATCTGTTTTGAAAGGAGGTAAACATATCTACTTGAGGTGTTCCCCACGACTGGACAAATTCAAGGGAGACACCAGGTGCAGTTTCCATTCATGAAGGTCAGTCCTGGTCATGTTTAGCTTGTCTGTTATAATGTCTTTATTCTGACAGGGTAATATGAAGCCTGTAAAGTCCAAATTAACTGATTTGCTATCTTTCAAGCTATCATAGCAAGTATGCAAGGAAGGGGGTAATATCATTTATCCCTCTATTTGTTTATGTACCATATCACTGTGGTGTCTGTAGTAACATGCAGAAATCCTGCAGACCATAGATGACTCAAGGCTTGCAAAGCATTTATAACTGCCATAATCCCATTGACACTGATGTGCTTCTGTCTATCCTGTTTCTTCTACACTCTGACTCCTGATATAGCAACACCGCTGCCCCCCACCCCATACCCATGAAAGTCTGAAGCATCTGTTATAAAAGAATGAGAAGGAGGAAGAATGAAGATGGGGAGACCTGGACTGAGAGATAACTGGTCCACCCACCACAGTACCTCCCTTCATATAAACTCTAGAACTGGAATCTGAGAAGATAAAGGGTACTGATGTAGAGTCCAGACTGACCTTTGGTACCACTGAATTTTCCTCATGTGAAGTTTGGCCAAGGGAATCATTAGAGACATAGAAGTCATGTAACCCAGAATCATTAGAAATTTCTTAGCACTAGATACTAGAGACTGATTGGAAAAGTGCAGGAATATATATTGGTATATCTCTACTTTGTCTGGTGGTAGAAAAGCTCTTCCCAGGGCAGAATCTAGCAGATGATCCAGAAAGAGAATTCTGTGAGTAGGAATTAGAGAAGATTATTGTAAGTTCACCTGCACCCCCAGACTGAGTAGTAGTTTCTGGATGCTTGTTAAGGATGCTAGACAACTAGAAAAAGAGCCTGCAAATACAAGACGATCATCCAAATATGGAAAATGTGAATGTCTTGAAGTCTGCAATAAGCAATTACTTGAGTCAGACACTTCATAAATACTCTTGGAGCAGTAGATAGTCCAAAGAGTAAGACAAGAGAACTGAAAATGTCTGAGAATATAATGGGAGGATTCCTTTAAGTACAGATTTACCGTGAAAGCTAGTACATGGATAAGAGGTAACAGGGTCTGGAAGGGTAATATTTAGAACTTTGAGACCTTGACAAAAGATTTGAGGAAGAAGACATACAACACAGGCTTCCAAGTTTCTTCTTTTGGCACGTGAATGTTCTTTGAATAAATATCCATTGATCTGGCAAGAAGGGAATTTTTCTATAACACCCTGAAATAACATTTGTTCCAGAACTGGAGAAAACAGGGATATATAGTTTCAAGGACAAGGAGGAATCCCATGGAAAAGAGAGAGGAACTCTCTTTGCCAACTGTATCCCCCGTTGAATGACTTTCAGAACCCATTTGTCTGAAATAATCTGGTACCACACAGAGGACTGCCATGGTAGGGGGGGGTGCAAGCCTGAAGAAGCAAATAGTCATTCTGACTTTTTGTACTGTCCTTGATTTTGAGATTTTGAAATGCTTCTCCTTTCTTATTGGAGTCTCCTTAACTGACATTGCTTTTTAAAATCCTGTTTGCTGGTAAACTGATGCTTAAACTGCTTTTAGAAAAAGGGAGCTGAAGTAGAAGGAACATTTTATTAGCTTTAAAAAAGAAAGGTTAGAAGATTTGGGTTATTTCTTGAAACAACTTTCACCTCTTATCAAGAACATCAGCTGCAGAAATGGCAAACAGAACTTTATTGTCTTCTAAAGACCTTTTATATCTCTTACTTGACCAAATCTCTCTTTTCCTTTCCGGTGACATACATCCTAACCCTGGTCCCCTGACTAACCAGTGTACTAACTCAAACTTACCATCTTCTCCTTCTTCCCATAAATCTCTCCTTTTCACTACAATTAATGTCCAAAGCCTATGCAATAATTTTCATGCCGTGCTCTCCCACAACCAGCCCAGCATTTTATCTATTTCCAAAACTTGGCTCAAACCACACATTAAAGACTCTGAAATTATCCCCCCTAACTACAGAATCTTTCATAATGACAGAACCCAGAAGAAAGGTTGTGGAGTAGCCCTACTTTTCTCCTCCTCTCTTAACTGTAACCCCCCTACACCAGTCCTATACCCCAATTCACAACAGCCGAACTAACTCTGGCCCTCCTAAAAAATTAATAACCACAAAAACATATGCATAGCAGCCCTATATATTCCTCCTGGAAACAACATCCCCATACTCGAAGATATTCTGCCCTGGTTCTCATCTAACATTAGCAATGAAACAATAATCCTAGGTGAAGTTAACATTAACTGGACCGCAATTCTTTCAACCTCAACCTCTCAGAACATAAACCTATTCAACTTCACCCAACTAATTTACTCCCCCACCAGACCTAATAAAGATAACTCTGCAAGCAGCAATCTT
The DNA here is from genome assembly GCF_019279795.1 of Protopterus annectens. Classification (NCBI taxonomy): domain Eukaryota; kingdom Metazoa; phylum Chordata; order Ceratodontiformes; family Protopteridae; genus Protopterus; species Protopterus annectens. The sequence goes on from NC_056729.1 coordinate 1,569,316,465, forward strand.
GATTGGACATTAGTATCGCACCCCAACAATATTTCAGATAGTGGAACCTTATCCAACTTCCTTAGTGATCATCTCCCTGCCTTTGCTTGTTGTTCTCCTTCCCCTCTCCACCTCCGACATAATTATATCTCAACCCGTAACCTCACAAACTTTAATCCTCAAACCTTCTCTGACTGTTTAAAACACATGAACTGGAACCCTCTGAAAACTCTACCTATTGACAATGCTGTTGCTTGCTTCAATACTTCTTTCATTAACCTGCTAAACAGCTTTGCTCCTCCAAGAACTAAAAGGCTAAAACTAAAACTGCCCCCTGGCTCTCCAAAGACACCATAACCCTCATGCATGTCCGAGATAAATTAATGAAATACTTCTAAAAATACAGGACAGCTAACTCCCTTGCCGAATACAAACAACTCTGCAATAAAGTTAAAAAAGTACAGTTGTGTACACTTACCATAAATGTAGATGTTCGAGTGTATTCACTGTTGCAGTCCTAATCAATGGATTATCCATCTCCCGGTAGCCGTCGATCGACCAGAATACCAAAGGTAAGTAAATATGACATCGGCTGTTGTCGGTTGTAAAGGATGTCAAGACGTCCGATACAAAAGGAGGCAGCCAACGTCACTTCCTTAGTCTTTCTTGCCATAACAGTCAGAAGCCCCCAGAAAACAAGGCTGAAACCAAAAGCAAAATTTAGCCTGTACCTTAGGAAAAGAGAACAGGAGAGGACCAAAAAGGGGCAAGGAGGGAGGGAAACCAGGACTGCAACAGTGAATACACTCGAACATCTACATTTATGGTAAGTGTACACAACTGTACTATGTTCATTGTGTTTCACTGTTGCAGTCCTAACCAATGGGTTGATTACCAAAGCCCAGAGAAAAGGGAGGAGGAACCAACAGAATCAAGGACTGGAAATAATGCCCCGCAGAACAGCAGTGGCAAACCCTGCCCTGGCTCTAGAAAACAAATTCAAATTATAATGCTTTGTGAAAGTGTGAACAGAAGACCATGTGGCAGCCTCCAAAATGTCTTTAATAGGGACACCTCTTAAAAAGGCTGCAGAAGTGGAAGCTGCTCTAGTTGAGTGGGTCCTAACCCCTTGAGGAGGAACCTTGCCATGAAAGGAATAACAAAAAGTAATACAATGTGCAATCCATTTAGAAATGGTTTGCTTAGAAATAGCTTTGCTCTGGGCTCCAGGGGCAAAAACTGACCAATAACTGTGCTGATTTCCAAAGGTCTTTAGTCCCATCCAGGTAAAACCTGAGCTGTCTGTGCACATCAAGAGAATGTAGGATTCTTTCACCTCTATTTTGAGGATTAGGAAAGAAGGTAGGAAGGTGTATGGACTGATTAAGAGTTAGGCTAGAAACCGCCTTAGGTATAAAGGAGGGGTTGGTTCTTAGAGAGACCCTATCTGCATGGAAAATAAGAAAAGGCTCCACAGCCATCAAAGATTGCAGCTCCAAAACCCTCCTTGCTGAAGTTATAGCCAAAAGGAAGGCAGTCTTCCAAGAGAGAAACTTTAAATCTGCAGTGGCAGCTGGCTCAAAAGGAGGAAGAGTGAGTTTCTCTAGAACAAAATTAAGATCCCAGGCTGGAGTAGGTGCCCTTCTGGGTGGTTTTAAGTTGCAAGCACCTCTGGGAAACATTTTCATCAGGGGATGAGAGAAAATGGGTTGTTCAAAAGAACAATGAGCAGGAAATGGCTGAAGCATGGATCTTGATAGAGGAAAAAGAAAGACCACCCTGAAGCAAATCTGCCAGGTATTCCAGGATCAGAGGAAGGGTAGGCCAAGAAGTAGAAACCCCTCTAGCCTGCATCCAGTCTGAGAACCGTTCCCATTTGCCAGCGTAAGATTTCCTAGTGCTAGGCCTCCTGGCCTCCCTTAGCACGTCAACCACCTGCTGGGAAAGGGAAGAAGAAAAGGAAGGAGTCATGCAATGAGCCATGCTGCCGAATGGAGAGACTGAAGATGAGGATGTAGAATGTTTCCCCTTTCCTGAACCAAAAGATGTGGCTTCAGAAGAAGATGCCAAGGAGGAAAATGGGAGAGACTGTGAAGCAGTGGATACCAATACTGTCTGGGCCAGTCCGGAGCTATGAGAATAGTCCTTGGTTGTTCGTCTCTGATCTTCAATAATACTCTGGGAAGAACAGGAAGAGAAGGGAAGGCATAAACTGACAGCAGCGTCCAAGGGAAGGACAGAGCATCCACTCCCCAGGCTCTGCTGTGATGCTGTCTGGTGCAAAAAAGAGGTAGAAGATGGTTGTCTGGGGAGGAGAAAAGATCCACCTGAGGTGCGCCCCAATGTTGAATGATGCTGTAAAAGACTGCTCTGTTCAGCTGCCACTCATGAGGATCCAGGATTTGTCTGCTTAACTGGTCTGCCAAAACATTGAGCCTTCCTGGAAGAAATTGAGCTAGGAGATGCAGGCCCAGGAATGCTGCAATGGACCAAAGATTCATGCTCTGCCTGCACAGGGGGTAAGAATGAGTCCCTCCCTACTTGTTGATGTACCACATGACTGTGGTGTTGTCTGTTCTGACGAGCAGGGATCCTGGAGAAAGAAGATGCTTGAAAGCTAGTATGGCCTGCTGAACTGCTATCAACTCCTTTAGATTTATGTGCAGGTGCATCTGCTGGGCATTCCAACATCCCTGTATGCATCTGTCATCCAGGTGTGCTCCCCAGGCATAGTCCGATGTGTCTGTGGTAAGAACTTGAGTGGCAGGTGGTGGGCGAAAAGGCATGCCTTTGTTTTGTAGACAGGCTGTTGCCCACCATAGAAACTCCATCTGCAGAGATGGAAGCAGAGAAATCATCATATCCAGGTCCTGTGTGTGTTGACACCAAATGTTCTTGAGGAACCATTGCAATTTCCTCATATACAGTCTTGCATATGGAATCATGAGAATGCAAGAGGCTATGTATTCCAGAGCTTGCAGGTATTTCCTTGCAGGGAGCTGGGACAGGCTTGTCAAGTCCTTGAAGTAAACTGAAAGAGTTGTCAGCTTCTCCTGGGTGAGATATATCATCTGGGCAGCTGTGTTCAGACTCGCTGCCAGGAATGTTATCTCCTCAGATGGCACCATTTTTGATTTTTCCTCGTTGAGAGTGTAACCCAGGGAAGAGAGAAGAGTCTTTACAAATTCTAGATCCTTTAACAGCTGTTCCTGAGAATTTGCTTGAATCAGACAGTCGTCCAAGTATGGATAAATCTGAATTTTCTTCTGCCTGCAAAAAACAATGACTGGAGCCAGGCACTTTCTGAAAACTCTGGGAGCAGTAGATAAGCCAAAGGGCAGCGCAGAGAATTGATACTGTTGCTTGCCCACCCTGAAACTAAGGTATTGCCTGCAGCTTTCCCTGATAGGGATGTGCAGATAAGCTTCTCTGAGATCCAAAGTTACCAGCCAGGAATCATTTTCTAACATTGGCAGCAACTGATGCAGAGTGAGCATTTTGAACTTTGGAATCACCAAGAAAGAGTTCAGAATGGATAGATCTAGGATAGGACGCCAGGCACCTTCTTTTTTTTGGAACTAGGAAAAGTCTGGAATAGAAACCCTGGCCTACCTGCTGAGCAGGAACTGATTCTATTGCTCTCAGAAGAAACAGAGACAAAATTTGTTTTTCTACTTCTGCCCTTTGGTTTGGAGGAACGTCCAGGAATCCTTTGGGAACTGGAAAGGTGTGGAAAGAAAACTTGTGCCCTAGAGATACAGTTCTGAGTACCCGTTTGTCGTCCATGATAGTGGCCCAGACATTTGCAAAAAGGGCCAACTTTCCCCCTAAAGGACTCTCCAGGCAGGCAAGAACAGGCAGAAGTTGGATAAAGTCATTGAGAGTGCTTTGACTGAGATGCAGGCTTAGAACTTCCCGGCTTGGAAGTGGAAGCCTGCCAATGCTTAGACCTTTGAGGGGTGGCCACCTGCCCCCTAGAAGGCAGGTAACCTCTAGTCCTAGAACGGTTCTGTCTGCTGGTATCAGGAAACATCCAACTCTTAGAAGGGTAATTCCTGCTAAAGCGAGGAGGTTGAACTTACAGAAAATCCTTAACAGTTTTCATAGACTTGGCCTTATCCTCCATCTCTTGAGCACTTCCTCTGCTTTTCTGCCAAAAACACTGTCCTTATGCAAAGGTACATCTAAAAGCTTAGCCTTGACAGGCTCTGGAAGCGGCTGTTCCCTGAGCCAAGCATATCTTCTAATAACAGATCCAGTAGCTGTAGCCCTGCAGCAGGCTTCTAGAATGTCAAAACCACAATGTAAAGAATGTTTATTGACAAGACTGGCAGAATTCAGCAAATCCTGCATATCCTTACTCTCTGCCAAAAGAGGCACACTTGTTATCCTAGACTTAATAGCCTCCAAGGTGTGCTGCTGGTACTTCAGCATATGATAAAGACAATTAGTAGACCTAATAGCAAGAGTGTCAGAGGTACAAACTTTTTTACTCCACCTATCTAGGTTCCTAAATTCCCTGTCAGAAGGAACAGGATTTTTGGTAACAGTGGCCTTAACCAGTAAAAAATTTCTCCAAAGCCAGCTTCTTAAGACAGAAGTAGTGAACTTCATGACACCCATGCAGATGGACAATACAGTTACAACTGCTGAATCCTACACAAATGCACAATATAAGCACTTACATGAGTGCATGGATCATGCTATCCCAAACAAAACCAAGATGCTATCCTCCAAAAAAAGGAAGCCAATCTGGTGGTCCCCTGCCATAAACAAACTGTACAACAGAAGGAAGAAACTGTTGCAAAAGAGAATAAAATCCCATGAGTGGAGGAGTTCCCTGGTCAGCCTCAGTAAGAAGCTCAGATCCCTTATAAGATCCTCCATAGCTAGCTACGAAAATAAAATCGCCACTAATTCCAAGGACAACCACAAAGCATTCTATAGCTATGTCAAGAATCTCAATGGCAACACCCAGATCTGCTCTGAGTTACAGCACAAAGGCATGAAAATTACAGAACCAACTGATATTGCCAACATCCTAGCAGAGAGGTTCAGTGCTAACTTTACCCCCCCCCCCACCCCCTAAAGGGCCCATATCTATACAGGAAGAATGCAGAGTCCCTGTAATCACAACTACGCAGGTGAAAGCTGCACTCTCTAAAGCCAAAAACACAGCATCCATGGGACCGGACAACATCCCAGGCTGCGTTTTACACGAACTTCAGAATGAACTGGCTCCCCACTTAAGCACCATGTTCAATAATAGCCTCTCATCAGGCTTTGTGCCCACTGAATGGCGCACAGCAACAGTTATCCCACTCCACAAAGAGGGAGCCACCACTGATCCCGGGAACTATAGACCTATTAGCCTGACGAGCCTGGTCTGCAAAGCCATGGAACCATCATGGAACTCATAAACAAAGACATCGGTAGCCTCCAAACTCTGGATCCCACCCAGTTCGGGTTTGTGAAAGGCAGAGCATGCCTCCTGAACCTGATCAACTTCTTTGAGACAGGCACCAAAGCCATAGATGAGGGTAAGGTGGTTCACACAGCCTATCTTGACCTCGCCAAGGCTTTCGACACCATCCCCCATTCTAGAATTATAGCTAAACTCAATAAACTAGGCCTAAATCCCTACATCACAAGATGGGTTGCCAACTGGCTCACTGACAGAACCCACACTGTAAAAGTTGCAGACTCCAAATCTGACCTCAAACCAGTGACAAGTGGAGTACCACAGGGTTCCGTCCTGGGACCGCTCCTGTTTGCTATCTACTTCTCTGAAGTACAGGCTAACACAGAAGGCCTCTGGCTAATGAAGTTCGTAGATGACTGCAAACTAGGAGCCATAGTCAAGTCCCCAAATGATGTGAACATCCTACAGAAGGGCCTCTCTGAGACAGATGCCTGGTGTCAGAGCCATGGCCTCAAGCTCAATGCCAAAAAGTGCAGTGTCATCCCCTTTGGTAAAAACTCTGTACCCATGAAATACCACATAGGCAGCAATCTACTTAACACCAAATGCTTGATAAGAGACCTTGGGACCCAGGTGGACAGTAGTCTCTCCTTTGATAGTCACATCACCATAGTAGTCAGGAAGTCCTTCTACGTGGCACACCTCATCTTAAAAGGGTTCTCATCCAGGAAAAAAGAGGTCATCGTTCCCCTCTACTCGACACTCATTAGACCCACTATAGAGTACAACACCCCTTTTGGCATCTGCAGCAGCTGGAAAGGCCACAGAAGTACCTCACAAAGAGGATTACTGGACTCAACAAATGCCCGACACTGACCGCATCAAAAAACTCCAGCTTTACTCCGTAGCATATCGCCTCCTCAGAGGTGATCTCTGCCTAACATATAAAGCTATGTCAAACCCAGAGCTGTTGGACATGCTACACCTAAATAAATCCCAATCCCTCCGAGCTACATGCTCTAGGGACCTAAACCTTGTCACCACAATAAACAGGACATGCTGGAGGGATAGATTCCTATCCCAGAGACTTCCCATACTCTGGAACAGGCTACCCATCTATGTCAAGCAAAGTTCTTCATTAGCACTCTTCAAGAAAAATCTTGATGAGTGGATGGGAAATAGGAAATACACCCCGGGGATCACTTCTGTGTCTCTGCTCGACACTGGCACAGGAAAATAACTTTCTTGGGTGGCGTAAGCCAGGGAACCTTGTTGGCTAGGCTTATGTAGGCCCTTGGGCCGATAGCCTAGTACCTACCTATGAACCTATGAACTCCTTTAGGGCCTTGAGAAATAACCTCAGGATCAGCCAACAGATTCCTGAAAAGAAATAGATGAGAATCAGGGACTCAATAGTACCTGTCAAGTTTCCTGGGAGCAGGAGGAACCGAATTTGGAGTCAAGGAATTTTCCAGGAAAACATCATCAACCACTTCCAACACTGGGGGGAATAGCCAGAGGCTTATGCTGAGGTAAATCCAAAAACTCCCTAATCCTTTTCTTAGATTGGGGATAATCCTGACTTTCCCATTTAAAATGCTCCCTGAGAGTATTCAACGTATCACCAAAAGAGAAATCCTCTGGGAGAGAAGCAGAAGGGATGGACTCCTCTGCATTTAAATACTCAAAAGGAGAAAAAGCCTGAGAAACTTCCTCTTCATCAGCAGAAATGATAGAAGAATCAGAACCAGAAAAAGACAAAGCCTCAGGAGAAACATCCCTACTCCTTTTAGAAGGAGGAGGCTGTGAACCTCTAATAAGAGTCAAAAGGTCATTAGCCATTTTAACCATTTGGGATTGAGGGGAACAAGATGAAACTGGAGCCTGCTTTTTCACAGGCTTACGACTGGAAGATTTACCTGCAAGTCTGAAGGACTTGGGAGGTCTGGCAACTGCGGAGGTTGCAATAGAGGTTGTCGGTATGAGCTTGCTGTCTGAACGAACAATGGAGGCCTTGGACACCGGCGTCAGCTTAGCGGCTCCGGATCCAGCTGAAGAGGCAACAGGCAAAAGGTCAGAAGGCAAAATGGAGGCCGGAGGTCTGGGGGACTCTGAAATGGTCTCAACCGAGATCTACGGTTGAAAATCCGTGGACTGCAGGGGTGGCAAAGGCATCTCACTGGCTACCGCATGACTGATGACCATCCTAACATCATCCGAGGACTTAACGTTCTGAAGCCTGTCACAGTCCTTATCCTTAAGTTTCTTGGGTATGTCCGAAGTCTGAAGAACAACGAACGCCATACCGACAAACTTAGGCCAAACTCCAAAATGTTTAGCTAAAAGCTTAGCCCGACGACGAATAGTACACAGATTAAAGGAGGCACAGAGATCACAATTAGGCACGTCGAATATGTACTTTGCATTTTCAATATTTGATATTCCTTGAAGGTGGAAACACCGAAGCGCTAGAAGAAAATAAAAAGATTAACTTTCTGCCTGTGCCCTTTATTTCACAGTCGGTAAATTTTGTTGGGGACAGAGTTGTTCTATTATGTGTGGAAGAAGGAGATCTTGTTGTCTTTATAGTTGGGTATGGCTTCTGACCCCAACCTGGATGTACCACGGGTGTTTTGAGAGGATCCGGCACTTCTATCAGGTGCAGCGGGGGGACCTAACGGTCAGTTAGGTTCTCATACAACTATTGAACATTATTTTAATGGTTCCCTACTAGCTCCTGGTTCATCTATGGACAATCGACATGGGAATATGGGTACTACCCATATTTTTGATTTATATCTTAAAGAAAGGACTAAGAGAGTTTGTGATCCTTTTAACTCTGTGGGACAAAAGTTTCATGGTATACCTTCGGACATAAGAGAACTTTGCCAAAAATATGAGAAGTTGTTGGAGAGAGAGACAAAAACTCATTTCAACATATTGGGGCTACAGAGATACATTGACCTCGATATTACACCTAAGGGGTTAAGATTTGTTAAGAACCCCAGTACACCTTTTGATTTGAACTGCTCTTTGGACAAGCAATTCAAAGATAGATGGTTCAAATCTGCTCACAAATGTGTCATTGAGTGGCTGCATATTTTGCTGGAGAGAGATCAGTTGAAACATCAGAAATTAAAACAGGAGTTGGCTTCGCTATCAGAGACCATAGGTGACTCTGTTAATCCCAATAATATGAAAGCTTTTTTGGATAAAATCAATGAGAAGTTGCTTTTATTAGAAGCTGAAATAATTCAACAAAAGAAATCAAAGCTTTTGCGGGACATCAACGACTATGAGGCAGGAATGGCTTTTACGTATTCCTCCAATCGGAAGGCTGGTAATTGAGGGAAACGTCAGCACGTAAGGTTTAAGAGCACGCCTTCTTCTTCCTTCATTTCATCGGGAGAGGAGAATCGTTCGGATGTAGGCGTCGAGTTTCCAGAATTATTCCAACCACAACAGCCGGCGGCTTTTGTGCAGACATTTCGGAATTAAAGGGGGTCTTTCTACAATCAACAACAGCAGCAGCAAGGACAAAAACGTAACAGAAACTTTGGGACAAACGCCGGTAACTCGGTTAGGGGTTACCAGGCGGACTTTCAGCAGGTACCAGGAAATGGACAACAATTCAATAAGAGGTTCAGAAAATAAGGTATGTACTGAACCGAATATAATCTTAAATGTATCTCAATGTGTATTAACACAAGAACCGATGTCTGTGTTGGCCTTAGGCCTTAAATTTGTACCAACTGTGTTACCTAGAGGACATATAGTTAAGCAGGAAGTTTTTAGATTTGTTAGGAAAATTCATTTGAAGTATCATTTTTCTAAAAATTCCATGGGCTTTAATAATTCGGAGGATACTTCTCTAATTAGTGAATCTGAGGACAGCTTTTTTTCCTGTGATGAAAATATAGATAGCAATACATATAATGCTTATTGTAAAATTGATGTTTCTCACATCCCTTCGTCTAATAAATTCATACCACCTTTTGTCAACCAACGTATTATTCAATTTGGTTCTATGTTAGGATTTGGTTGTGAGAATATTTGTGACAATATAATGATAAATAAAAGTGAAGTTTCTTACAATTTAACTTTAAAAGAATGGTATGCTTTGAAAGAATTGAGTGATAGAACTGATATAGTTATCAAACCTTCAGACAAAGGTAATAAGATAGTTGTTATGAATGCATTACAGTATTATAATATGTGCATGGATCACCTGAATAATACTGAGGTATATGAGAAATGTATTAAAAGTAAATATGAATATGCAATAAGTGAATATAGAAAAATATTGGATAGGAGTGTTAGATTGGGGTGCTTTACAGAAAGGGATGTTAGAGACAAATTGTCCAGTTGTAAAAGTGAAATAGCTGTTTTTTTTCTGTCTGCCCAAAGTGCACAAAATTATGGTTGAACCACCAGGTAGACCAATTATTTCTGCATGTAATTATTTTTTACATAATGTCGGGTTGGTATTACATGAGATTTTATTACCTTATGTCATTAGATCCCCGGCTTATATTAAAAATAGTGTAGATTTTTTAAATAAAGTTTCCTCTTTGGCATGGACAAAAGAGATGTATTGGATTGTGGTTGATGTAAAAAGCCTATATACTTCCATCCGGCATAGGGATGGTTTAGAGGCTATCAAGTTTTTCTTGGAAGATAACCCTTTAACATGTTTTGTTGTTGAAATGATAGATTTTTGTTTAAAGAACAATTATTTTTATTTTGACAATGTATTATATAGACAAAAACAGGGTACAGCAATGGGGGCAGCATTTGCCCCTATGTATGCGAACCTCTTTATGTCTTTTTTTGAAAATAATTTTTTATTTAATTTAGATTTTATTAAAAGGTATGTACAATTTTATTTTCGTTATATCGACAATTTGATTTTTATTTGTGAAGGTGGCATAGAGCAGGTAGACAAATTTATGGTGGATATACATAAGAATCCTTTTGGTCTGGCATTTGACGGACTCCAGAAAGGTAATAGGGTGATATTTTTGGACCTTATTTTGGAAGGCACAGAAAAAGGGAATATTTCTTTTAAAATACATAGAAAGTTTGTGGATGGTAACCAGTATCTACATGCTTCAAGTTGTCACCCTCCTCATGTGTTAGAGGCTTTACCTTATGGTGAATTGGTCCATTTGTCGAGATTGTGTAGTGAACCAAACATTTTGGAAAAGGAATTGGAGGCAACAAATTGTATGTTTTTACAGAGGGGTTATGCACCGAGTATTTTGAAACATGTATTGATGAAACTAAGTAAGGAAAAGGGTATGAAAAAGGATGTTCCTTTGTGTATTAGAAGGAACGAGTTTCATACCAGAAGTATCTATGAGAATAGACAGGAAGGAAGAGATACACTTTACCATGTTTCAGTGTATAATGTGAAGAGTGAGGAAGTTAAATTTCTTATAGAATACTATTGGAAGTATTTGCTAGAGGACAGAGTTCTGGCAGGTATTCTTCCGAACAAACCGCTTTTCTCATTTAAAAGGGGTAGAAATCTCAAAGATATGGTGGTATGTGGAAAGTTTCAAATGCCTAAAATAGATATACCTAAGAGGGTTATGAATTTGGGAACAATTAGTTGTAACAGATGTAGTATTTGTACAAATATTGTTAAAACATTTAATAGTATAAATGGAATAAAATTTGAGCCTAGGGAGGTTCATACATGCAGAAGTAAAGGGGTAATTTACGCACTTAAATGTCCTTGTGAACTTTACTATATAGGGGAGACAAAGAGAGAATTCCGTATTAGGTTCATGGAACATGTTAGGGATGTGAAAAATAAGAGAGAAAATAAAATAATTGCTTCACATTTTAATACATTTCATAATGGTGATGTGTCTTTATTAAAAGGCACTGTTTTGGAAAGTGTGAAATGTTTATTTGATGATGAAAGTGTTTTGAAACAAAGGTTGCTATACAAAGAAAGCATTTTTATTTTAAAGTATAAAACTATGACACCCACAGGGCTCAATAATGAGCTTAATTGGAAATGTCTACTTTAAGACAGGATTTTACTATATAATTGTATAATTTTTTAATTGAAATAGGGTGTGTGCTATTAATTAGAAGTTTCTATATAAGAATATGTACTTTGCATTTTCAATATTTGATATTCCTTGAAGGTGGAAACACCGAAGCGCTAGAAGAAAATAAAAAGATTAACTTTCTGCTTGTGCCCTTTATTTCACAGTCGGTGAATTTTGTTGGGGACAGAGTTGTTCTATTCTACGTCGTGTTCAAGGCCTAAACAAATAATACAATGGAAATGAAAATCTCTATGGGGAATCTGCTTTCCACAGGTAAGACAATTATTAACCTTTTCTGACATTCGTTAAGGCAAGAAAAAAGGATCCCCAATGGGGTACTTAGCTGTAGTTGACTTCAACTTTGTAGTCGGAAACAAAAAAGGTAAACTGCCGACCGGCACTCGTGCAAGAAATGCTTCTGCTTCGGGCTCCGTGGCAAGGAAGACTAAGGAAGTGACGTCGGCTGCCTCCTTTTGTATTGTACATCCTGACGTCCTTTACAACCGATGACAGCCGATGTCATATTTACTTACCTTTGGTGTTCTGGCCGATCGAGGGCTACCGGGAGCCAGATAACCCATTGGTTAGGACTGCAACAGTGAAACACGATGAACATCAAATAGCTATTGACCAAAAATCCTACTACTCCAAATGCCAAAATAATCACAGAACCAGTCCCAAAAGGGGACAACCCTTGCCCAGATCCTAGCTCTCCATATCATATTATTGCCACCCAATTTAACTCCTTTTTTATAGACTTTATAGCCAAGCTAACCACATCTTTCCCCAACAATGTATTAGCTCCTACCACATCTACCTTTCACAACTCCTCTTCTTCCACCAATTCTTCTCACCTCCTTCCATTCTCCCTCAAACCTATTCCTGTCACTACCATAAAAAAACTCTTACATAAATTAAAACCTTGCTCTTATGCCCTGGGTAATCTACTATCGAACTACCTCAAGCTAGCCGCTGATGGCACAGCTCTTCCCATCTGCATCCTAAGAAATCGCTCCATTCAAGAACCATATGTACCTCTCTTCTGGAAAAAAGGCCACATCCTCCCCCTTCACGAAGGGGGCAACAATACTAACATCTCCAACTTCCGTCCAATAGCCCTCCTCTCTCCTAGCTCTTAGATTCTTGAAAAGTGTATTCACCTGCAACTCCTACTTGACCTAATGGAGAATCATTTGCTGACCCCCACTCAACATGGATTTAGACCTGGACACAGCACCACCACCAGTGCCCTTCTGTCTTTCCTCGACATCATCAACCACGCTCACGATTCAGGCAATATAGTAGCTACCCTTCTCCTAGACTTATCCAAAGCATTCATCACCATTTCCCATCACCTACTCCTGTCCCAGCTGTCCCATCTGAACATTTCCACCTCTTCCATCAAATGGTTTTCCACTTACCTATCAGACAGACAACAGGCTGTCAGGTAGAAAAACTGTACCTCTTCCTACCTTCATACTCCAACAGGTGTACCCCAAGACTCCATCCTGGGTCCCTTAATTTTTAACATCTTTATTAACAACTTCCATCAGTGCCTCCCTAATGCCAAACTTGTCCAAGACGCAGACGACTCTACCACTATCTGCTCTGCCAAATCTCTCCCCAAACTCATGGAAATAACTCAGAATGCCTTCACCAGCACTGAAACTTGGATGTTGTACAATCAAGTAGCTCTCAATGCACCCAAAACTAAAATCATGATATTTACCCCATCAAAAAAACACCAAAATTAACAAGAATTCCTACTCTATAGTTAGCCAAAACAAAACTCCCATCAAAATAGTTCCCCATAGCAAGCTACTAGGTGTCTTTATCGATGAACAATTAAAGTTTGACATTCACCTAGAAGTTAGCAAAAAAAAAATCCCACCAGAATCTCAGAATACTCTATCGGCACAATCGTTTCCTTACCCCCTCCTCAACTAAGTGTACTCTTGTGGTCACCAACATCCCTCCCTCTCTCATGTATGGAGCACCTCTCTTCACTAACCTACAATCCTCCCTAAAGATAAAACTTGAATCTTGTTACAATAAAATCTCTAAATCTGATACCGGCTCTAAGTCCTCTTCGCACCACTGTGATGGCCTACACTCCTTGAATTGGTAAGTACTGCTCAACTATTTTTCTTACATTCAACTTTCTACTGTCCATAAACTCATTTTCAAAACCTCTAACTGTCCCTCCCTCTCCTCTATCCTCACCCTGCATCTTCCTGACAGACCACTCAAGTCCAAAAATCAGGATGTCCTCGAAGTGTGTAAGCCCAAACGTACTCCAGGGCAACTTCTATTGTCATTTTCCCTGGCACGCAAATGGAACTCACTCCCAAACCACATCCAAACTACTCAGAACCACTCCTGCTTTAAAACTTTACCTCATTCCTATGGGATTGCTCCTGCTCTCACCCTTCCTAACCTACACCTACTTCACTCCAACTTCATTCAAGCATTCTTTCACAAATTAATCCCTAAACTACTATGCTCTTCTTACCTCCTTCCTACAATCCTTCTTACAATACTTACCCCTACAATGTCTTATACAGTATAGGTATTTGTATACCTTGAACTGCAGAATGGTTTGTTATCACTTGTACTCGCAAAATGCCTTGTTATAGCATATGCCACAAAATGCTTTTTATTAGTATTATTATTTCTATCTTAATCTATTTCTGTTACTTCAATCATGTTATGTTTTTGTTTGCTTTTAATTGTTTTATATATTGTAATACTGTTTGTGGAGCTTTTCTCCCTGGGTCTCCATTGAAAAATGGCTCATTTCAGTGCAATGGACTTTCCCAGTTAACAAACTGCAAATAAATAAATTGTCCAGATGAAAATTAAAAATCTGAGTCTTATCAAATTTTCTCATGACAGACCCAGAAGCAGCAGCTCTGGAGACAGTATCTGCAGCAGCACAGGAAAACTTTAAAGTATGTTTAATTACATGAGAAACATAAAATAGAGGCATTCAAATGATTTTTCACCTCAGAAAAGGGAAGGTTAATAGTTAACTTCTTCAAGTTCTCAAAAGACAGAAGCAAAAACTTTAACATGTGAGCCTGGAAGTTTAAAGTTCTGAATGTTAAAGTAACAGAAGATTACACTTTATTAGATACTTCCAGCATGGCATGGAGCTGATTAGTAGTTGGCTTTCCTCCCTCTGGAGTTAATTGGATTTTATTATAGGTTCATAGGTTGATACCAGGCTATCTGTCCTAGGGCATTTATAAGCCTAGCCAGAGTGTGTTTGGCTTTCGCCACCCTTTTGGATTTGTAGACTGTGCCTGTGAATAGTAGGTCACAGAATATAGTCCTTTTACGTTAGTTTATTGTGCCTCTGTCTAGCAGGGACCCAGAAGAGATCCCGGGGGTATACTTACGATCTCCCATCCACCCATCAAGATTTCTCTTGAAGAGGGTCAGTGAGGGGCTCTGCCTAACCTGGACTGGGATTTTGTTCCAGAGTGATGGGAGTCTCTAGGATATGAATCTGTCCCTCCAGCATGTCCTATTTATTTCTGTGCTCAGGTTTAAGTCTCTAGAACGTGTAGCTCTAAGGGATTTGGATTTCTTGAGGTGGAGCATGTCCATTAATTCTGGGTTAGACATGGCTTTATATGTCAGGCACAGATCGCCTCTGAGTAGGCGGTAAGCAACTGAGTAGAGCTGGAGTTTCTTTAGCCTAACTGCATAGGGCATCTGTTTGAGTCCCTTTATCCTCCTGGTGAGGTACTTTTGCCTGTACCTCAGAGAAATAAATACTGAACAAGAGAGGTCCCAGGACTGAACCTTGTGGAACTCCACTTGTAACTGGTTTAGAGTCTGACAAGGCACCTGCAATTCTGGCCATGTGGGTTCTATCCCTGAGCCAGTTTGCAACCCATCTTGTGACATAGGGGTTGATATTTAAGCTAGTGAACTTATTTATGATACTTGAGTGGGGTATTGTGTCGAAGGCTTTTGCGAGGTCCAGGTAGGCTGTGTGGACTACTTTCCCTTCATCTATGGCCCTGGTAACTGTTTCAAAGAAGTCGACCAGGTTCAAGAGGCAATATCTGCCTTTAACAAAGCTGAACTGGGTAGGATCCAGTGTCTGAAGATTTCAGATATCATTGTTTATGAGTTCCATGATGATACGCTCCATAGCTTTGCAGACCAGGCTAGTGAGGCTTATAGGGCGATAGTTTCCGGGGTCCATTGTGGCACCTCCCTTGTAGAGCGGGACCACCGTTGCTTTACGCCATTTCTTATAGGTTCATAGGTTCATACTAGGCTATCTGCCCTGGGGCAGTTATAAGCCTAGCCCGATTCTGTATGGCTTACGCCACCCCTTGATTTGAGTATACTGTGCCCTTTTTAAGGTTTAGTTTACTGTGCCTCTGTCTAATAGTGACACGGGAGTAATCCCTGGGACAAACCTACGATCCCCCATCCACTTTTCGAGATTCTTCTTGAAGAGATTCAGTGAGGTGCTCTGCCTCACATGAACTGGAATTCTATTCCAGAGTGAAGGGAGCCTCTGGGTTATGAACCTGTCCCTCCAGCAAGTTCTATTTATTTCTGTGCTGAGGTTCAAGTCCCTCAAGCGTGTGGCTCTAAGGGATTTAGATTTACTGAGGTGGAGCATGTCCATTAATTCTGGATTTGACATAGCTTTGTATGTCAGGCATAGATCGCCTCGAAGTAGGCGGTATGCAACTGAGTAGAGCTGGAGTTTTTTTAACCGAACAGCATATGGCATCTGTTTGAGACCCTTGATCCTCTTGGTGAGATACTTTTGGGGTCTTTCTAATTGCTGCAGGTGTCGGGTAAGGTACATCCCAAAAGGGGCATTGTATTCTATGATGGGCCTGATGAGGGATGAATAAAGGGGCACGATTATCTCTCTTGATCTAGATGTGAAACCCTTCGTGATGAGGTGGGCTATGTAGAAGGTCTTTCTAACCACTTTGGCAATGTGGTTTTCAAAGGAGAGATTGCTATCAACTTGGGTCCCCAGGTCCCTAATAACTTTCTCTGTACTTAATGGGTTTCCGCCTATGTGGTAATTTGTGGGCACATTGTTTTTGTCTTGGGTACATATCCTGTGGTTAAGGCTGAGCTTGAACAGTGACTTAATGTGAGGGTTAAGTCCATCTTGTAGCTCGTGTAAGACGCATCCTGGGACACCGTCCGGTCCAATTGATGCTGTGTTTTTTGCTTTGGAGAGGGCAGCTCTCACCTGATCATCTGTGATGCCTGGGAAGTTACACTCTGTTGGGATGGAGATTTGCTCTTTTGGGGGGGGGGGGGGATTTGCACTGAATCTGTCTGCCAGGATGTTGGCAATGTCTGTTGGTTCAGTGTATTTTTTGTCATTTTGTACTAACTCGGAGCATATCTGGGAGTTGCCGCCCAGGTTCCTGAGATAACTAAAGAAGGCCTTATGATTGTCCTTAGTATCTTGTGCAATTTTTCTTTCCAAGCTGGCCTTAGATGATTTTATGAGGGATCGTAGCTTCTTGCTAGTACTGATCAGAGATGCCTTCCCTTTTTGGGATTTTGCTTTATCATGTAGTAGCTTCCTCCTTTTGTTGTATAGCTTATTTATGGCCGGGGTCCACCAGACAGGTCTCCTGCCTTTGGAGGAGTGAGTCTTGGTTTTATTTGGGATGGCACAATCCATACATTCCTGTAGGTGTCCATAGAATGCGTCTGTGAAGGATTCTGCGGTTTGAGCCGTGTTTTCCACTGGCCCAGGGGCTTTGAAGGATACCACCTCAGTTTTGAGAAGTGTGAAGTTTGCTTTTGAGAAGTTCTTCACCGTGGTTACCTTGGCTGGGGGTGGGGATGGGATATGGATGTCTAGTGAGATTAATTTGTGGTCTGACCTTACCAGTGAGGGGTATACCTCTGGTGTGGAACATAGAGTCCCTATGTTTGTGATGACCAGATCCAATATGTTTTCCCCTCTTGTTGGGGTGGTGACCAGTTGTTCCATAGCATTTGAGTTTATAAATTCTAGGAACCATTGGGCGAGGGTGTGTGGGCTTGAGTAGTTAACCCAGTCAATGTTTGAGTAGTTGAAGTCACCCAATATGATGGTGTTTGGAGAGACCTTCATGTTCTCCAGTGTTTTCAGGAAGGCCGAGTGGGGTTCCTGAGTTTGGGAGGGTGGTCTGCAGCAGACTATAAACTGAAAGGCAGTTTTGCCCACTGTTAGTTGCATGTGGATGGTTTCCGTTGCTTCGTGCAGTGCTACTAACCTGGAGGTGTGGGTATTTTTGATGTATATGGATACTCCCCCTCCTTTTGTGGTTCGGTCCGAGTTTTATGGCCGAAAAGCATTGGATGAAGTATAACCTGGTAGTGCTGGGGTGCTTTCGGGAGCCTTGAACCAGGTCTCTGTTACTGCACAGACATCGATCTTCTCCATACTGAGGAGAGTCTCGAGTGCATGCATTTTGAGGTTTAGACTTCTGGCGTTGAGCAGCATTACCCTTAGTTTCTTTTTCCCTGTATTGTCTATGGAGGTGGGTTTGTCTTTTGAGCCTTGCCTAAAAAAGGCACTATGGGGGAGGCAAGAGCCTTAGCCAGTATTCGAAAGCCCAGGGGTGACAGGTGTAAGCCGTCCCTAGCGAAGCAACGTGGCTTGTCGAGCATGTCATCCCAGGCTGACAGACACTGGATCCCCTTTGAATGACACCAATATTTTAACCAATTGTTAAAACTTATCATTTTGTCTTTATACTGTGGCATCATTCTTGGTGAAGGTAAGATGCTAGTCAAGGTCAGGGTCATACCAGCCTGAGCTACATGATCAGAGATCTCCTCTATGTCTCTTTTCATGTAGTCCAGGGAGGTACGTCTCAGGTCATTCACACCAGCATGGACAATGACGGAGTCATATTTGTACTTGCTTTGGAGTGACCTGAGTGCGTGTGTTATGTGGCGGATCTTGGCACCTGACAGACAGCTTACAGTGACCTTCTCCTTGTTCAGCCTGGTGACTGGGACATCAGTGTGTCTGACTATAGAGTCACCTATTACAAGTGTATTTGGTGTGTTGTTTAGCCTTAAGGGCTGTGACTGTGTGGCACACTGACTTTGTGGACTATGTGATACGTGGGTATTGTTGTGGGGTAGCAGTTGTTTGGGTGTCTGCTTTGGAGGTCTCTGCTGCTTAGGCAGATTTTTATTTAGAGCCTCCGAGTATGTTTTTGTGTGTTTATGTGTTTGGTTAGTTGAGACTGGATTTGTGATGTGTGCGGTTACCTTCTTCTCCTGATTGACTGTGCCAGTCATGGGTCGAGAGAGCTCAGCCTCCAGTTTGGCAATATAGTTGCATCTCTCACATATATTTGAGCTTGTTGGGAGGAGGAGAGGGTTGTCTGTGTACATAAGGCAGTTGTAACACTGCCTTAAGATTCCCATATTTACCAGCTGGACTACACATGAAACTGACCTTTGGACATGTCAGGATATTTATGATTTCTACTTTTGACTGATCTAGGAGGATCAGTTAAGTATTTAGAAGAGTATAAGAGAGGATTTAGTGCTTTAAATATATATATATTAATATTAAGACTTGAGTAACAGCCACAACAAAACAAAGAGAAGTGGCTTAAGGCAATCACGACATATAAATGTCAAAAAGGGATATGATACACCAGAAGCATGAAGGTTTGAAGACAAGCGTTAGACACGAGGTATCACTATTGAAATGACCATTCATGAAGGAGCCCTTTATCCCAGGTACTGTGGATATGGCTGAACTGACAGAAAAGATAGATAAAATCTACCAGGAGGCAGGTAATACCAGACAGACTATCCAGGAGTATATCTGCAAAACACATACCAGAACTGATGAAATGTCTTCTCATTCCAATGAACTCCAGGAATTAAAAAAAGAGGGAAAGTGACTCCATGGTTCATAGTTTCATAGGTTGTTAAAAGGCTAATGGCCATTAAGGTCCTTACAAGCCTAGCTGCACACCCCAAACCATTTGGGTACCAAGTATCATGGGCATCTATACAGGGAGGGCATGTTAGTAAGGAGGTAACTAAGGATTTGTAGGGGAGATGTTAGTTAGGATAATACCTTTCCTATTGACAGCCTCTGTCCACAAAGGACATAAGGGCCAGACGGGGAAAAATGTATGATTTCCCATCCAAATGTCAAGGTTTCATTTGAATAGGGTCAGGGATGAACTCTGACCCTATTCAAATGAATAGGGTCAGGGATGAACTCTGCTAAACATGGATCGAAAGCCTTTTCCATAGTGTGGGGATCCTTTGGGACACATATCTATCTCTCCAGAAAGTTCTGTTTATGTCACAACTGAAATTCCAATCCATGAATCTAGTGCTTCTGGTGCTGTTTATTTTGCACATGTGCAACAGATCCATCAGGGTTGGTTCTGAGGAAGTCCTGCAAGCCAGGCAAAGATCCCTTCTCAGCAGCCTGTAGGAGACTGAATACAAACAAAGAGCCTTTAGGTGATCAGTGTAGGACAGGATATTCATACCCTGAATTCTCTTGATGAGAAACCTTTGTGGGTGTTCCAATTGTTGCAAGTGTCTGGTTAGTTACATGCCAAAGGGGGCACTGTACTCAATGATAGGTCTGATAAGGGCTGAGTAGAGTGGTACTATTAACTTCCTTGGACCTGGATGCAATACCCTTACCTCTAAGTTGAATGACATTGCTTAAAACATGTAACAAACTAGGATCTCCTCAGTCTTCTGGCTAAAAAACAGTCCTGGTCTACAAATACCTGGTTTTCCTTTACTTTCATGATTTTCCCTTTCTTCCATAAGCAGCCCAAAATCTGTTTGGTTGGCAGATATGAAAGCCATGCAAGAGGAAATGAAGGAGAAGGTGACACAACTAGGGGATTGTGAACACAGGGAAAACCTCGGGTTTGTCAATGTATCTGAAGGCTGTGAGGGCAGACTGTAAAGTTTGTGTTGAAGCGACTCAGTTCTTGGACAGGTATTCCTGCCCAGACCATGTTGATTTATAGGGCACATAGAAATTTTCAGAGTGAAGGAGTGCTGACCCACTTCCTATGCCCAGTTATAGTTAAACTACAAACTTTACGCACAAAAAACAGATTTTGTGCTGCTTATGGAAGAAAGGGAAACTAGACCATGACTATTTAGCCATGAGACTTCGAACAGCCCACTTTGTTCCATCTTTCAAGCAATGTGAAAATGCCAGTTTGAGATTTAGCAGGAGTGAAATCTTTGCACATCCACAAGAAGCCAAGAAGGAACTGCATAACTATCAGCAATTTAAAGAGGGAGCTTTGCAACTGCAGAAACAGATGAGCAGTGGAGTCACAAGGAAGAAGGATCGTGGGTGATTGCAGGAGAGATGGCCAGCAAAACCACTCCCGCTGTTCAAACTGCAAATGCAAGAGAGACACAGACAAATGGTTAAGATGCTTCAGGACAGTATACCCAAGCAGTCTACAGAAAAAGATCATAAGTCAACGCAAGAAGCTGAGACACAGGAATGAAAGACTAATATTAAGTATCACTAAGAAGGACTGACAACAATGACACTATAATATTTTTCTTTTCTCTTATCTTTTGCACTGCTTTTACGTGATGGTCACAATAGGCAGGGATGTAACCAAGGGTGTGAGAAGATAATGCTATTTGGTGGGGGCTGGCTGCTGTTATTGAGATCAGGAGTGAAGCAGATGTCCTGATTGGCTGCATACCATCTGGCAGTGCTTCCCTAGTAATTGAATGTGTATTAGGATGTGGAATTAGTAGTATAGTAGGAAAGGTATGAGTGGAAGGCACGGCCTTGAGATTTGCAAAAGGGTCTTTTTTTTATATTCTTATCTTGTCTGCCTGCACTCTATTTATTATAGTTAAAATTCATATTAAGTTACTAGGCACCATATGTAAATAGGGTGTCTGAACTATGGCACTTACTTGATAGGAACCAGGCCTATACTAAGTGAATGGAGAGGGAAACTGGGGTGTCTGTTGACACTCAGAGGTCCTGCACTGGATGAGGGAAATTGGAAGTAGTGCTGCCTGTGTTAGAAACCAGAGCTTTACGACTGGCAGCCCTAGCACATGTTTTATGTGTAGTAAGTAATGTTCGCAATCCACATTAATAGGATGATTACTCTTGACTTGAAAAGTGACAGCACTAGTCTAAATAATAAGGCAATTTACTTAGAGAACAAAACGTGACTAAAGTACATTAGACTAATGAGTTGAGTTACAGCTGTTCAGTACGCAATTGGCTTGCATCACTCCTCAAAGCCTATGTTGATGGCAGAGTCCATGAAGAAAATGTTACTGAATGCAGATACATTGACGCAAAGTCAGCAAAGAGCATACGCATGGGCCAGCTGCACCAGTATGTTTCGACAACATATATACATATAGGCATGTAAGTTAGTTAAAAAAAAAAACAGGTTAATGGGTATGTTGGCATGAACAGCTATAAAAATAAGACTAGGAGCACATTAAAGGAAATGACAACGATATCTGAGCTGGGGGAGGGGGAGCATAGTTGAAATATGTGCGAGGTAAAGAAGAGGAGGTTTTAACATTGCTGAGGAAAGGTCTGCCTATTCAAATCACAGAACATACCAGGAATGAAGAAATAAGATAGCTGCTGATTAGGGGAATGGCCTGCAAAGGAGAATCACAATAGGTAATATTTACATACCACCAACATCTGCCATATCAGAAATAAAGGAAATAATGGGGGGAGTTGTCCCCTATATGCAAGGGGTAGGAGTAAGAGGAGGGGCTTAGACAACAAAGATGATGCCAGCCAAAGCCGGCAAAGGCTTAAGGTAAGACTGGAAGGGAGAGTGTTAGGGGCACTGTTAAAAATCTCTAGACTCTGGTCAGATATTTGGGAACTCACCCTATACTGTTGTCAGACCATGCACCACTTGCAATGGAACTGCAGATTTGTGGTGGTGAAAATAGAAGTGGACATTCGAGGCTTCAGGTAGGATGTCTCAAAAATGTTAGCATAAAACTGGAGATAAAGGAAATGATGTATGGAAACGTAAAATAAGCAGGGGAAGAGGAAACAGAGGTAACAGACAGTTGGGAAGTCATAAAGCAATAACTGGGAAGGAAAACGAGAGAAAAAGAAAAAAAGGATATGGGAGGAACAGACAGGAAAAGACAGGCAAAGATTGCAAGTAATAAAAGAATTGCAAGATTAGAGGGGAAGTTTTAGATTTAACAAGTAGTGACAAACTTGCCAAGTTGGAAAGGAACTGGAAAGAGTGGTTTAATGAGGAGACTGAATGAAAAAAGTAGCAATTTAAAAAAAATTACAAAGGAGGTGGCTCCAAGCAAGTGAGGAAAATCGTGCTGAGCCTGAGACAAAAAAAGTACAGGGACAGATTTTAGGATAAAAGAAAGAGAGACAGGAAGGTTAATCAGTAAGCTGAGGACATAGAAGATTTTTTTATCTTGGCTGTTACGAGAACTTATACAGAAGGCAGGGAGTGAGAGCAGACTGGCACCATAACGTTGGAGTTTATATGAATGGGCTAGACATTCCTGTGCTAACAGATCAGGAGAGAGGAATCATTAGTAATGTTGCTTTCTAAAGAAGAGATCAAGCAGCAAATGGCTAAACAGGCAAGAGATACATCACCTGGGTCAGAGTGGTGCCCGGTAAGTTAAGGAAAGAATTTGATGAGGTAATAGTCCCTAGATGGCATCAGATGTTTAGTAGTATTTTGACAGGAGGGCCAGTTCTGGACTCATGGCATGAAGCAGTTATTTCAGTGAATTTGAAGGAGGGAAGGATCCAGTAATCCATGCTCATACCAACCAATTTCAGTACTTAACCATAATTAAAATTCTTTGCAGCAATTCAGGTTGACTGAATAGCAGGAATCTTATCCCGGCTAATAGACAATGACCAATGTGAACTCATAAAGAATAAACAGACCTTCGAAATTATAATAAGAATGAATATTTTCCATAGAAAGGCAGAAGTGAAGGAGCAGTTAGTATTGATGGCCTTAGATGCTGAGAGGTCTTTTAATAGAGTTCACAAGGACTACCTATGAGAAATAATGAGAAAGATGGGGAATGGGGATTCCAGAACAACTTATATCAGTGATTAAAAACATATATCAATAAGCCAATGTAGTGGTAAAAAATAATGCCAAACTCATATCATACTTTAACACTGGAGGGGTTACCAGACAAGGGTGCCCTCTGTTGCCCCTCCTGTTTGCCATATATTTGGAACCATTAACTCAAAAGATAAGAATATCTCAGATATGTGTGGCAATGGGAATAGGATGAAGAGAAACTTGCTATGTCCGCTGATGACACTGATTTATCTTACAAATCCAGAAGAGTACGTTCCACAGATTTTCAGTATATTGTGGGAATTTGGATATATTTCAGGCTGTAAGATAAATCTGGACAAACCTAAAGCATATCTATTAACTATATACCCACATTTGCACTATTAGATGAATATCTCCAATTGTGGGGACATAGTAAATTGGAAGTACTTGGGAGGAAATCAGAGGAGTCCCTTAAGGAAACATGACTAAGGGGAAAATTCTGCAATATTTGAAAAATGGCAAGTAGGGTATTATGATATGCCAAGCAGAGTTCAGGCTATTAAAACGTACGTTGTCCCATTGATATTGTACGTAGCTCAGTTATTTGTTTTTGACCCAAGGAAGGAATATTGAGATAAACTGATGGGGCAATGCATGAAGTTTATATGGAAAATAAGAAAGCAAGGGTGAAATGGCTGATGTTGATACTGGCACAAGAAAGTGCAGTTTTGTAAGCAAACTTACCATAACAGTAGATGTTTGGATGATCTCTGCTTTAGTAGTCGTAGCTATATGAGTTATATCCTGCCAAAGATATAGCAGCCGACCAGGTTCCACAGCTTCAGGGAACATTCAACACATCCAAACTGTATGGCAGCTCAAACTGAACTGACTAAAAGGCAAGTTTAGGTGACCAGCCTTTCAGAGCGTTCCTGCCAATGGAGAGAGTGAGGCTAAGCCCTGAAAAGGCAATGCTAAGAAGAATAAAAATAAATAACCATACTTCGGCATAAACAAAAACACCAAAAAACAAAGGGTATGGAGGAAAGGAGTGGTTACTGCAGCAATGATCATTTGAACATCTACTGTTATGGTAAGTTTACTTACACAGCTGTACTATGATTATCATATCGATCACTGCTGCAGTAGCCTTAGCTATATGTGGTGATAACCCTTGCTTACTTCATTTGGAAGATGGAAGGAGAACAGTTGAGGAGATCCTGGAGAATGGCCTTTGCAAATCCTGATCTAGACCTAGGGAGGAATCAAGCTTATAGTGCTTTGCCAAACATAAAATGAGAATATATATATATATATATATATATATATATATATATATATATATATATATATATATATATATATATCCATCCAAGAGACAAGATGGAAAGGCAATGCAGCAAATCCACTTGGCATGGGATCCAGAGTGTACTACTCAGAAGGAGGTCAATCTAGAAATGGTGTGGGAATTGTAGTGAAAGACAAGCTTCAGAAGGCAGTGAGTGATATCATCAGAATTACTGACAGACTCAAGGCAATCAGACTCCATTGTAATGATAGGGCAGTATTCATAATCACAGCCTATGCCCCACAGCACGGTTGTGATTCTGAGGAAAAGAGTGCATTTAAACAGCAGTTGCAGGACCTACTAGATATAGCAGGACAACACAAATTAGCTTTGTTAATGGGTGACTTAAATGCATATGTTGGGACAGACAGAACAATACATGAGGATTGCCTGGGTCCACATGGGTGGGGCAACAGAAATAAGGAAGGAGAGGCCATTGTAGACTTCGGACTGGCAAACTGCTTGACAGCAGTCAACACATGGTTCAGAAGAGAGAGTCACAAGATCACATACAAGAGTGGCCAACATGTAAATCAGGTAGACTTCCTCCTGGTAAGGAAAGGGCACTGGGGTAGAATCATTGATTTCAAAGTCATCCCCAGTGAAGCAGTCAGCCACAATATAAACCAATGATTGCCACAATCAGCTGCAAGCAATAGTCAGAGAAGGCTCTAAGGTCAACAGAGACCAGGCTGAAGACATGGAAATTGACTGGTGAGAAAGTACAACAGTTCAAGGAGTTACTCAGGGCTCTAGCACCCCAAGAAGAGGGGAAAATAGGTGGAGTTGAAGAATAGCAGTGTATCAAAACAGTATGTGTGAGGACTAGAGAGCAGATATAGGGCCAAACCTGGTATAGAAATAAAGTACAAAAGGAATGCTGGTGGTGGAATGCAGAAGTCCAGAAAGTCATTAAAAGAAAGAAGGAGTGCAGAAAAAAAGTATGAGAAAGAAAACACTGACCATGCCAGGAAGTAATACTGGTTGGCAAACAAAGAAGCTAAGAAAGGAGTTGCAATAGCAAAGAACAGAGCACTAGAGGCACTTTACCAGCTCCTGGAAAGAGACTCAGTAGGTGGCACAAAGAAACTTTATTAGGTTGCAAGGCCAAAAACAAAAAGATAAAGAAGACAGTCAGATTCCCTTCATAAGGGATGCCAGCTACAACCTACTCACCAGTCCACAAGACATCAAAGGCAGATGGGAGGAGTATTTCTAGCAGCTTCTGAATGAAAAAAAAAACCCACAGAAACTATACTGCCCCAGAAACAGCCTATGATGAGAGAAGAACAGAAGCCCACCTTACAAGAAGTAAGAATAGCACTAAAATGAAGTCTGGGAAAGCAGCAGACTCACATGAGGTCACAGCAGCTATGATAAGGATGTTGGGTGAGATAGGGGAGAAATGGCTTCTGAGGATACTAATAGGTGTCTGGAGAGAAAGGTGTATCCCAGGTGACTGGAGAATAGGCATACCTGTGCCAGTGCACAAGAACAAAAGGAACATCCACAGCTGTGGACAGTACAGAGGTATCAAACTCCTATCACACTGCATGAAAGTTCTGGAGAGAATGATGGATAAATTAATACGCAGAGTAGTAGAATGTAAGATGGGTGATGAGCAGTCCGAATTAAGATCAGGATGCAGCACAACTGACCCGATGACTGCAGTGAGACAGACAGTTGAGACAGTTGAGAAGAAGCTAGAGATGAGGAAAGAGTCCAACTGGGCATTCCTGGAATTGGTGAAAGCATATAGCAAGGTCCAAAGAAAGCTAATTTGGGCAGTACTACAATGGTCCAAAGTCTCAGAATCATTGGTAGAATTAGTGCAGGCTATGTACAAGGACCCAATGACTCAAGTATGAACAGTGTTCAATCTCACAGTGGGGCTCCCAGAGGGAGTGGGGTGTGCACCAGGGTTCAGCTGTGAGACCACTGCTGTTCATACTGGTGATGGAGGGGACACATCAGAAAAGTTGCTGTATGCTGTCCGATGTGGCATTACAGGCAGACTCTGAGCAAGAACTTCAGCAAAGGATAGGGGAATGGAGTGCAAAACTGAAGGCACATCGGATGAAACTAAGCACAGAAAAGACAGTGGTTATGGCTGCAAATTGGGAAAATCAGAAGAAAGTGAGAAGTGAGACAGAAGGGAAGATAGTAGAATAGGTAAATAGCTTTGACTATCTGGGAGGGGTGGTTGAGGAGAAGGGATAGAATCTCATAAACAGTCTATGACTGAAGAATGCCAAAAATGCTGAAAAGTAATGTGTACAAGACAGTGGTGTGACCAGTACTACTGTATGGTATAGAAACCTGGGCAGTAAAGGCAGAACAATACCAGGCTACAACTCTTACCACACTTTTCGGACACCAAACCAGGACCGAAACACTAAAGGTGGAGGAGTGTCAATATTCACCAAGGATATTCACACCACCAGGCTAGTTGGCCAACACAATGTGTCTGAAATTCTCCAAGTGCAACTAACACTAGGTAAGACTGCAATCCAAATTGTAGCTTGCTACAAATCCCCCACCATACCCCAAGATTCTCACTACACCTTTTTAAACATACTGGAAAATATTAAGATAGAACCAAACACCCTAATACTGGGTGATTTTAACTACCCTGCCATTAACTGGGAAATCTACTCATGTCCCAACACCTTTGCTAACGGTTCTTGGAATTCATAAATTCCAACGCCCTGGATCAACTAATCCATAGTCCCACCAGGGGCTCCAATATCCTAGACCTGGTCATTACCAACATGGCAAATCAATGCTCCATACCTATGGTCACCCCTCGTTAGTCAGGTCTGACCATAAGCTAATCACCCTTAACATCCACATCCCATCCCCACCCCCAGTAAAGAAACCACCATAAAAACTTCTCCAAAGCCAACTTCATGCTACTCAAGTCAGAAGTGACAAACTTCATGACACCCATGCAGACGGGAACTGAAAGTTCAACTGCTGAATCCTACACTAAGGCACTGTATGAGCACATCCACTTATGCATGAATCGTGCCATCCCAAATAGAACCAAAATGCTCTCATCCAAAAAAAGGAAGCCAATCTGGTGGTCCCCTGCCATAAACAAACTTTACAACAAAAGGAAGAAACTTTTGCAGAAAAGGGGAAAATCCCAGGATGACAAAAACTCCCTTACTAGCCTCAGTAAGAAACTGAGATGCCTCATAAAATCCTCCAAAGCTAGTTATGAAAATAAAATTGCCAAAGATTCCAAAGACAACCACAAAGCATTCTATAACTATGTCAAGAATCTAAATGGCAATGCTCAGATCTGCTCTGAGCTAAAACAGAATGGCAATAAATATACTGATCCAAAGGATATTGCCAATATCCTGGCAGATCGATTCAGTGCCAACTTCACCCCTCTCACCCCTAAATGGCCCATCTCAATACCCGAAGATTGCCAAATTCCAGTAATAACGGCCACACAGGTACAAAACGCACTCTCTAAAGCCAAGAAAACAGCATCCATGGGACCAGATGACATCCCGAGCTGTGTACTACATGAACTACAATATGAACTGGCACCTCACCTAAGTGTAATGTTTAATCATAGCCTCACCTCAGGTTTCGTGCCCACTGAGTGGCGCAGAGCTACAGTTATCCCAATCCACAAGGGGATCCACCTTGGATCCCGGAAACTACCGTCCCATCAGTCTGACAAGCCTTATCTGCAAGGCCATGGAGCGTATTATCATGGAACTTATAAACAAAGACATTGGCAACCTTCAAACACTGGACCCCACCCAGTTTGGGTTTGTGAAGGGCCGATCTTGTCTCCTGAACCTGATTGACTTCTTTGAATCAGTCTCCAGAGCCATGGACAACGGTAAGGTGGTCCACACAGCCTATCTAGACCTTGCCAAGGCCTTTGACACCATCCCCCACTCTGGAATCATAGATAAACTTACTAAGTTGGGTATTAATCCCTATGTCACCCAATGGGTTGCTAAATGGCTTACTGATAGAACCCACACTGTAAAAGTAGTCGACTCCAAATCCAGCTCCAGACAAGTGACAAGTGGAGTACCTCAATGCCAAGAAATGTATTGTTATCCCCTTTGGGAAAAAACATGTATCCATGAATTACATATAGGTGGCAGTACACTAAACACAGAAAGTGTGATAAGAGACTTAGAGACACAGGTGGACAGTGGTCTCACCTTCGATAACCACATCGCCACAACAGTCAGGAAATCCTTCTATGTGGCACACCTCATCACGAAGGGCTTTTCATCCAGAAAAAAGGAGGTCATTGTCCCACTGTACTCATCCCTCATTAGACCCATTATAGAATACAACGCCCCATTTGGTATGTACCTCTCAAGACATCTGCAACAACTGGAAAGGCCTCAGAAATACCTCACTAAAAGAATCACAGGCCTAAAGCAGATGCCCTACGCTGACCGCCTTAAAAAACTCATATCGTCTACTCAGAGGCAATCTCTGCTTAACATACAAGGCCATGTCAAACCCAGAGCTGTTGGACATGCTACACTTAAAGAAATCCCAATCCCTCAGAGCCACACGCTCTAGGGATCAAAACTTTATCACAATAAACAAAACATGCTGGAGGGATAGGTTCCTGACCCAGAGACTCTCCAGACTCTGGAATAGATTGCCCATACATGTCAAGCAGAGGGCCTCTTTGGCCCTCTTCAAAAGGAACCTTGACGATTGGATGGGAGAAAAGAAATTCACCCTGGGGATCACATCAGTCGCCCTGCTAGACAGGGGTCCAAGGAAGTAAATAGTGTGGGAAGAAATAGCCAGGGAATTGTTATGGCTAGGCTTGTATAGGCCCTAGGACTGATAGCCTAGTACCTATACATTTCTTGGCATTGAGCTTGAGCCCATGACTCTGGCACCAAGCATCTGTTTCTGTAAGGCCCTTTTGTAGAGTATCCACATCATTTGGGGATTCAATAATGGCTCCCAGTTTGCAATCATCTGCAAACTTTGTTAGCCAGAGTCCCTTAGTGTTGGCCTGTACTTCAGAGAAGTAGATGCCAAACAAGAGCGGTCCCAGGACTGAACCCTGAGGTACTTCACTTGTCACTTGTCTGGAGCTGGATTTGGAGTCGGCTACTTTTACATTGTGGGTTCTATCAGTAAGCCAGTTAGCAACCCATTGGATGACATAGGGATCAATGCCCAGCTTAGTAAGTTTATCTATGATTCCAGAGTGGGGGATGGTGTCAAAGGCCTTGGCAAGGTCTAGATAGGCTGTGTGGGCCACCTTACCCTTGTCCATAGCTCTGGAGACTGATTCGAAGACGTCACTCAAGTTCAGGAGTCAAGATCGGCCCTTCACGAACCCAAACTGGGTGGGGTCCAGTGTTTGAAGGTTGCCAATGTCTTGCAGATAAGGCTCGTCAGACTGATGGGACAGTAGTTTCCGGGATCCAAGGTGGATCCCCCCTTGTGGAGTGGGACAACTGTAGCTCTGCACCACTCAGTGGGCACGAAACCTGAGGTGAGGCTATGATTAAACATGACACTTAGGTGAGGTGCCAGTTCATATTGTAGTTCATGTAGTACACAGCCCGGGATGTCATCTGGTCCCATGGATGCTGTATTCTTAGCTTTGGAGAGTGGGTTTTTTACCTGTGTGTCCGTTATTACTGGAATTTGGCAATCTTCCAGTATTGAGATGCGCCACTTAGGGGGTGAGAGGGGGGTGAAGTTGGCACTGAATCGATCTGCCAGGATATTGGCAATATCCTTGGGATAGGTATATTTAATGCCATTCTGTTTTAGCTCAGAGCAGATCTGAGCATTTTCATTTAGATTCTTGACATAGTTATAGAATGCCTTGTGGTTGTCTTTGGAATCTTTGGCAATTTTATTTTCATAACTAGCTTTGGAGGATTTTATGAGGGATCTCAGTTTCTTACTGAGGCTGGTAAGGGAGTTTTTTGTATCCTGGGATTTTCCTCTTTTCTGCAACAGTTTTTTCCTTTTGTTGTAAAGTTTGTTTATAGTAGGGGACCACCAGAATGGCTTCCTTTTTTTGGATGAGAGCATCTTGATTCTATTTGGGATGGCACGATTCATGCATTAGTGGATGTGCTCGTACAGTGCCTTAGTGTAGGACTCAGCAGTCGAACTTTCAGTTCCCGTCTGCATGGGTGTCATGAAGTTTGTCACTTCTGACTTGAGTAGCATGAAGATGGCTTTGGAGAAGTTTTTTTATGGAGGTTTCCCTACTGTGGGGTGGGGGTGGGATGTGGATGTTAAGGGTGATTAGCTTATGGTCAGACCTGACTAATGAGGGGGTGACCATAGGTGTGGACCATCAATTTCCCATGTTGGTAATGACCAGGTCTAGGATACTGGAGCCCCTGTTGGGACTATAGATTAGTTGATCCAGGGTGTTGGAATTTATGAATTCCAAGAACCGTTGGGCAAAGGTGTTGGTACATGAGTAGTTTTCCCAGTTAATGGCAGGGTAGTTAAAATCACCCAGTATTAGGGTGCTTGGTTCTATCTTAATATTTTCCAATATGTTTAGAAAGGTCTAGTGAGAATCTTGGGGTATGGTGGGGGATCTGTATGAAGTTTTTTTCAGCTTTTGTGAGGTTCTAGATAACATACTTTTGTTTTGGAGGGGTTTAGGAGTAGTTTTTTGTTGTTTAGCCAAGAGTTAAGGGAGTGGAGGTCATATTGAAGTTGGGTTGAATATGAGGGACTGGGTTGAAGGATAACCAAGTCACCTGTATGAAGAATGATAGCAAGGTTAGAGATGTCAAAATGTAGTTTAGCTCATTATGGCTGAATGACACCTTCATATGTTTCTGCAATTACATCCTAATTACATCTCTAGGTGTCACATATTGCTTGTTCATATTTTCATTTATAATTTCAAAACAATGCTTCATAAAAAGTATTAGAAGATTTCATCTTAAAGCTTACACAAAGGCAAACACAAGTATATTGATATTTGTTCTCTGTCTAGTGCAGGTAAAGAGATATTAATTATTGTTTGTATAATATTTATTTATACTGTCAAAAATTTCAGTTTTTTTTTTCAATATATCAACAACAAATTAGCCCAGGCAGAACTGCTTAGCCTTATATGAAAGCTCTCAGCTGGATGAATGAAATGCAGCTGACAGTATGTTTGCTAACGTGAGTTGTTGTTGAGATATTGCAAGTTGATTACAAAATATTACAAACTTAATAGTTATTGCGTTTGCTGTGAGTGAAAAAATCTAGTTTAAGACCTAGAACCTAAAAATAGTACCAGTATAAAAATAGATTGTGCTAAAGAGTTTGCCATTTACACTTCTTTAGTAACCCCTATGGTTCCTGAGATATGAATATTCGTTTGAAATATGAGGACATCATTTGATTATATTAAAAGGTTTTGTTTCCACCCATTGAAAACTACAATGCAAACTTCACTTCAGGGAATAAGTTAATAAAGACGGAAAACAACAGAAGGGCAAGTATGAAGCTCTTGGGCACTCCTATGGTAAGGGTTGCTGGAGGTGATAGGGATGGGTCTATTTTAACTGTGAAAAACGTATTTGTTAAGAAATCTTGGAACCAGGTGACAGTGCTGCGGTAACTGCTCCATGGGTTCAGCCGAGTAAGAAACTTTGAAGGTGGGTAGAGAAGACTGTAAGAGTTGGTAAAGTTTAACATAAGAAAAAAGCAATCAGTGCATATATATGGCTAATGATAATAAATTTACACATCCAGATACAGGACAACAATATGTTTTTCACTATTATGCTGATTGCAGATCTAGGGACCTCATATATTTAGCTCAGTGTCAAACATGTAGGTCCTTTTATGTAGGAAAGACAAATAGAACACTTAGGGAACGTGTTAGGGAGCATGTATATGCCATCAATAAAGAAGATAAGGGGAATGCTTTGGCAAGACATGTCTTGGAGCATGGGACTACACACAAGTTTAAATTTAGAACCTTAGAATTAGTTAAAAAAACAGGTAGGTTAGGTAACATTAAGGTTTATACAGAAGAACAAGAAAACAAATAGATAATGAGGCTGCAAGCACATAAAGCCCATGGTTTAAATGACAAGATGTCACTTAAACCTTTTTAGTAAAGCGTCCATGTGCACATTAGATATATAATTTATAAAATGCACAGTTATAACAATGAATAGTTAATGTTAACATAGATCCATGAAATTATGCCATGTATATGCGTTCGTTAGGTTTTTTTAAAAAAAGTGAGATTAATTTTTAATGTATTTATGTGAATATTACACATGCTTATATATGTTTACATAAGTTTTTTTTGATTTTATTGATTCACTGTGAGAGAAGTGGTTAGTATTGTATCTTTGATGCATGTCATTTTGAATATGTTAGGTTTTAGAAATAGATAAGATGTGTATGGCTTTAAAGGATTAATTGTTTTTTATGATGTCATAATGATATTTACTAAGTGATTGGATGAAATAATTTAAATAGTTATATAAGGACATGGGTAATGTGAACCGTTATATCTTTGAAGTCTGATGAAACGTTTGCTAGAACGTGAAAGCGCTTACTATTGGATCCTGTATATGTTTTTTTTTTGGATTAAATTGAGTTAAACAATAGCTGTGGCGAGCCTCTTCTGCTGCTGTTTTGCTATAAGAAAAAAGTTGTCGGAGATAAGAAAACACACTCTCAGTCCCGCTCCCCCCAAAAGCACAAAGTCCTGCTCCTAATACACAAACTGTAAAACACAGTACACAATGTAAAAACAATCTTTACATAGTTTGTTCACACAAGCAGTCACAAATAAAATTCCCCTAACTAGTAATGAAAGTAGCAGAAAATCAATTTTCCTAGTTAACATTAACATATTTCTCAGAAAAAAGCTCTCAGAGAAAACAAAGTATGGAAGATTTTCCCCAGCAGGGAATTTATCTGCTGAGTCTTGAAGGATCGCTAGCTGACAGCCAGTACCAGGAAGCTCACAGAGGGAGCTCACATCAGCATCAAGAAAGCATTGATGTTTTTGGTGCACTAACTGCCTTTTAAGTGGAGATCTGATCAAGGTCCCGGCAGTTAGAGCTCATGGAAGGTGACCTTAAGCTTTGAAAAGCTGACCAATTGGTCATATCCTTGACAGGATATAACCCCAATAGCTTAGACTACTATAACAGTGATCTAATGTTGAACATCTTTCTTTCAATTTTAAACAAAGCTTCTAGTACCTCTGCCAACAAAAGCCTTCTGGGAAGCCAGATCAAATAAAAATATTTATACCTTTCAAATATCTGAATACTTAATTAATCAAGGAACAAAGAAAGAAAGAGACACAGACAATAAAAATATATCACGAAGTATAAACCACAAATTCTCCTCTTTTCCACAATATATAACAACCCTGACCACAAACCACCGACTGTAATATAGTGACAATCAGGAAAAACAAATTTATTTTATTCTTTAGCGCTTCGGTGTTTCCACCTTCAAGGAATATATCAAACAGTAAAATTACAAACCAAACTTGCCTATATAATACATTCAATTAACAACACATGCCTACTAATTACACAATTTGTCTTAAAGCAAACACTTCCAATTTAATTCATTGTTAAGACCATTAGGTATCGTTTTATATTTTAAAATAAAAATGCTTTCTTTATATAATAATTTTTGTTTTAATACATTTTCATCCATACTTAAACATTTTACACTTTCTAAAACAGTACCCTGTAACAGGGACCCATTACTATTATGAAACATCCTAAAATGAGCAGCAATTATTTTATCCTCTCTAATATTTTTAACATCTCTCATATGCTCCATGAATCTAACACGAAATTCTCTTTTAGTTTCCCCTATGTAATAAAGTTCACATGGACATTTCAATGCCTATATTACCCCTCTACTTCTACATGTGTATGTGTCTCTAGGCTCGAATTTAACCCCATTTATATTTTTAAATGTGTTGACTATATTGTTACAAATACTGCATCTATTGCAGCATATTGTACCTCGACTCAAGATAGTTCTTGGTATAGCTATTCTTGGCATGGACAGTTTACCATGTACCACCATATCCTTTAAATTTCTACCCCTTTTGTAGGAGAAGAATGGTTTCAAGGAAGAATATTCGCCAAAACTTTATCTCCCAACAAGTATTTCCAATAATACTCTATTAAAGTTTTAATTTCATCACTTTTTATATTATATACTGTCACATAATAAATGGCATCTCCCATCCCCTTATTCTCCTCAAAAAAACTACTGTCCTGGTATTTATTCCTTCTTTTATTTATATATACATCCCCTTCCATATTTAACTTTCTCATTATTTTAATATAAGCCTTTTCTAAATTATCTGGGTCATAGCCCCTATACAAAAACATTTGGTTGGTTCTTTCCAGCTATGTGTCAGGTGGAGTTTGGGCGGGGCTTGCTACTGCGCATATGGTGGATTATCCAGCTTCAAAATAACCTATATATTTTCCAGGGGATGTACCTTAACCAACTTAAACTCAAAGATATCAGTAATAGGGTATGTGCTTCCAGTACTGATTTTTTAAAGGAGCACTGCACAAACACTGATTTTTCAGTGTAACTGCAGAAACAGACACCACATTAAGTGCCATGCTCCCCTACTTAATCACACCCCTTCAGTTTCATGCACAAGCCTTCTTATACATAAACTCTTTAAAGGGAACCAGAAAAAATTAATAACTGGTATTTAAATTAAACAACAAATAAAATAAACAGTTAACATGAAGTAAAAGTGTGGACTATTTTATCTCATAAAAAGTGGAAGAATACAGACTAATGCAAACAAAAACCTAGATAACAACACAAACATAACACAACACAAAACTAACACCATTGAATAATAGCAATAACCCATGGCTGGGTGTGGGTAATGCTGGATTTACCCACACCCAGCCGTGGATTATTGCTATAATAAATCTAATGATAAAATGAGATGAAGGGGTCATCAAATTGGCTTATCTGAGCAGTAAGCCGGAAACATCTGCACTGGATCCTGGGAAGAGTCAGAGGATTTGCTTCTTTGGATGGCAGAAAAAGAATGAACACTTACTTTCTGTTAAAGCTGAAGGCTTCCCTCTCAGGATATGCTCAGCCAATCAGCTGTCATAGGAAGACAGAGGAATGGGAGTCTGAGCTTTTGAAAGATGGCCAGTACTGGGTTACCTTGGCAGATAATCCAAAATACCACTGAGGCAGTGGGAATAGTTTCATAGTTTAGTACTAGGCTATCTGCCCTGGGGCATTTATAAGCCTAGCCATAGTGATGTGGCTTTCGCCACCTCATGTAATGGTACAAAAGTGTACAGAATAGATTTAGAATACTGTGCCTCTGTCTAGTAGTGACACAGTGAAGACCCCCTTACATAATAGAATTAGTTTACTGTGCCTCTGTCTAGTAGTGACACAGAGATGACCCCCGGGGTAAACCTACAATCTCCCATCCACTCGTCAAGATTTCTCTTGAAGAGAGTCAGTGAGGGGCTCCGCCTAACATGAACCGGGATTCTGCTCCAGAGTATGGGAAGCCTCTGAGTTATGAATCTGTCCCTCCAGCATGTCCTATTCATATTTGTTCTGAGGTTTAAATCTTTAGCTCTCGTGGTTCTGATGGATTTGGATGATGAACATTTCCTTACTAATAAGAACTCCATTAGTTTTGGAGACTTTAACTACACCACAATTAACTGCAACACCTATACCTCCAGCATAGGGTAGGCCCAGAAATTCTTGGCCTTAATTAACAAAAACACTCTGGACTAGATACTTAATATACCCATCACAGGATATAATATTCTAACTCTGGTCCTCACAAATATGGACTGTACATGTACTATTCCCCATAATTTCTCCTTTCCCAGTTAAGCTGACCCATAAACTTCTGATGTTTGCCTTCAAAATATTCAATGTCTCTGAAACCAAAATCCCTGAATTTAAGAACTTAAGACAGGAAAACTTCATAATGTTACATGACAAACTCTCATAATTCAACTATTACAGAACTGGTTCAGACCCAGCAGTCAGCTTCACAAAGGAGTTCTACACCCACTTAGACAAATGCATAGACTTACACGCAAGCAGAGTAAAATACAATGGGAAAATCAAAAACAAACCACCCTTGTGGTCCACCAGTACAAGCAAACTTTACAAGAGAAAGATATCCTTAAATTATACAGCAAATTCAAACACTCCTCATAATAAAGATAGTACAAAATATTACCAAAAAACTGACAAATATTATTATTAAAGCTACCCATGAAGTAAAAATAACTACAAGTTCTTTAGCTACATTACGAAACTAAGGAACAATACCAATCAATACTCAAAACCTATCATAAATGGGACCACCCACTCAGACTCAAAAGACATCATCAATACACTAACAACAAAGTGTAGTGCATGTGTAACCCCAAAACATCTATCCAAACTCTATATATCCCAAAATCTCTAAGATCCCCTATTATCACAACAGAACATGTTCTAAAGATATCAAAGAACAAAAATTTCTTCCATGAGACCTGACAACATACAAAGATGTTTAACAAACAGTGCCAAACATGCCCCCACTGAACCTCTCCTCAAACTGTTTACCCTAAGCTTCTGCACAGGATTTGTTCCCAAATTATGGCACAGCACAGTGGTGATGCCCTCCAAAAGGATGGCTCCACCATGGGCCCCAGTAGTTATAGACCCATCAGCCTTATGAGCCTGTTCTGCAAAGCTATGGAATGTACCATAACTGATGTAATCAATTACAATATCAAAAATGCCATCAGGCTAAATGATCAACAGTTATGCATCACCAAATGTAGATCTTGCCTATTAAATCTGGTTAACTTCTTTGAACGTGTCATTCAAACTGTTGAAATTCAATACATACAAAATTATCTGCAATTAGTTCTATAGGTAGACCATATTTTCAGAAAGTACACGGTAGGTAAAGCTACCATAACAGTAGATGCTGTAATAGATCACTGTTGCAAAAGCCTAGGCTATCTGGGTCTTACCTCAATGACCAATCAGCTTTTAAATGTTAAGGGCACCTTCCACATACTTTAACTGCCAAGAACTTGACAGGTGCTCCAATATAAAAGAAAGAGCTTCAATTTAGTCAGAGCTTTTGAAAAGATAATGCTAGGAAGCAAACCCAATGGTAAACTATATACACAAGATCTTTGTTATAGAAGGCTAAGCTATTTGAGTCAATTACCATGGCTTAGAAACTAAGAAGTGAGGTAGAAAAATAAAAAAATCCAGGAGCACTTGTAGAAGGGCCCTAGCAAAGCATATTCTGAACCTGGGAAAGGAATTCAGTTTGCAGTGGTTTACAAAAGTATGTACACAGGACCAAGTTTCTGCCGCTAAAATCCTTCTAGAGTCCACTCCCTTTCCAGAAATCCACTGAAGAAGCCAAAGATTTCTGGAATGTGCCTTAATCCTACCTGGAAGTGACTTGTTATGGTGAGTATAAAAAAATAACAACAGGAGGAGGAAACTGATGCAGAATAAGGTAAAGTCCCAAGACTGGAAAAACTCCCTTATCAGCCTCAACAAAAAGTAGAGATCCCTCATCAAATCCTATAAAGCTAGCTATGAAAACAGAATTGCAGCAGATAGTAAAGACAACCACAAGGCCTTCCATAGTTATGTAAAGAATCTCCACAGCAATACCCAGATTTGCTCTGAGCTACTGCACAGTGGTACCTCCTATACCGAGCCAACAGATATTGCCAATATACTGGCTGACAGATTTAGTGCCAACTTTACCCCTCTCTCCCCCACCAAAGGACCAATGACAATACCAGTAGATTTCCAGGCACCCAGCATTACTGCTGCACAGGTTAAAACAGCACTGTCCAAGGCCAAGAATACAGCTTCTATGGGACCTGACAATATCCCTGGCTGTGTTCTACATGAACTATAGAGTGAACTGGCACCTCACCTGTGTGCCATGTTCAATCACAGCCTCACCTCAGGCTTTGTCTCTACTGAATATCACACTGCTACACTCATCCCTCTCCACAAAGGAGGAGCGACTACAGGCCCTGGGAACTATCGCCCCATTAGCCTGACGAGTCTGATATGCAAAGCTATGGAACGCATCATCATGGACCTAATAAATAAGGATATAGGGAATCTCCAAACTCTGGATCCCACACAGTCTGGTTTTATGAAGGGTAGATCATGCCTGCTCAACCTTTTTGACTTCTTTGAGTCAGTCACCAGAGCTGTGGATGAAGGCAAGGCTACACACACAGCCTACCTTGATCTGGCCACGGCCTTTGATATTATTCCCCACTCAGGAATCATAGAAAATCTCACTAAGCTAGGCAGCAACCCCTATATCACTAGGTGGGTTGCAAACTGGCTCTCAGATAGAACCCACAGTGTGAAAGTAGCTGACTCCAAGTCAGACTGCCAACCAGTCATGAGTGGAGTCCCTCTGTCCTGGATCCTCTCCTGTTTGGTATCTACTTCTCTGAAGTTCAGGCCAACACAAAGGGACTCTGGCTGACAAAGTTCGCAGATGATTGTAAGTTGGGAGCTATTATTAACTCCCCAAGTGATGTTGACATCCTACAGAAAGGCCTCACTGAGACCAACAACTGGTCAGAAGCATGGCTTTAAGCTCAATGCCAAAAAATGTGTCATCATCCCCTTTGGGAAAACCCAGTTCTCATGAATTACTACATCTATGGTAGTCCACTGAACAAA
The DNA here is from genome assembly GCF_019279795.1 of Protopterus annectens. Classification (NCBI taxonomy): domain Eukaryota; kingdom Metazoa; phylum Chordata; order Ceratodontiformes; family Protopteridae; genus Protopterus; species Protopterus annectens. The sequence goes on from NC_056729.1 coordinate 1,569,356,107, forward strand.
AAAGGCGTTATAACAGATCTGGGAACACAGGTTGACAGCAACTTCTCTTTTGACCACCACATTGCCACTGTAGTCAGAAAGTCCTTCTATGTGGCACATCTCATTACTAAGGGTTTTGTATCCAGGAAGAAAGAGGTCATTGTCTCCCTCTACTCTTCCCTCATTAGGCCAATCATCGAGTACAATACCCCATTTGGCATGTACTTCACTAGACACCTGCAACAACTGGACAGGCTGCAAAAGTACCTCACAAAGAGGATCCTAGGACTTAAACACTTGTCCTATATGGACAGACTCAAAAACCTCCAACTGTTCTCTGTCTCATATCGCCTACTTAGAGGTGATCTCTGCTTGACTTACAAAGGCATGTCTGACCCAGCTCTGTTAGAAATGCTACATCTAAAGAAATCCCAATCCCTCCGCACCACACGCTCCAGAGACCTCAACCTCATTACCACAATCAACAGAACAAGCTGGAGGGACAGGTTCATAACCCAGAGACTGCCCATGCTATGGAATAGACTTCCCATACATGTCAAACAGAGCACCTCACTGGCAAGGGAGCCCGCATGATTGTTTGCAGGGGGGGTGCAAACCCAGAGCCCCGCCCACTCACCCCCCCCCCCCCCCACACACACACACACACACACACACAGCCATTCCAGTGTCCCATTACTTGGCTATTTCTTCCCATTTCTCATAGACACTGTTCAAATCTCTCAGTGTGCATACTGTTTTATGCTTTACTTCTACAATGATTACAGACTCTTGGGATTTAATTTACAACTTTTATTTCAAATTTTATAGCACTAAACAAAGCAATAGTCTTACAATGAAAACAGACTTAACATTAAAGGTTCTCTACCTTTGAAACTCACATTCACTGAAACAGCATTGAAACCTACATTCAAAGAAAATACATCTGGCATTGGCAGGTTAAGTTTACCTTTGGAATGTTTTCAAACCATAGGCCACTTGTACACATTTTTAGAACCATGCAAAAGTGCTTTGATTCACTTCCTGATTATATTAATTATAATTTATAATAATTGAATTATATCCCTTGTATAATACAGCACCACTTGTTAGAGTATGTTTTATAGTTTTGAACATTTTTCCAGTAAGCAATGAAACAAAACATATGAAACCAATAATGACAAACTGCCCAATTCAGAACATGTCAACCATAAAAGGCCACTCAAACTTCTATCATTACAATCCACCAATATCAGTCAATATGCACAATCCCTGCAGAAGTAAAAGTCATCTGAAAAATTCCACATTGAAGAGATCTGAAACTGATGAAGAGGTTGTTTCTATAAAAAACTTTATATTTCAGTGTTTCATCTAAAAATTCAGTGCCTGCTGCCCTTAAAGAATAAATTGCCTGTGTTACATTAAAAATAAATGGTAAGCTGGTATATTGTAATAGGGATTGGGTGGTAAGCTGAAAAAACAGGTTCATAGTTACTCGGCATCTCAGCCAAAGGAGGACATATTCAGGACTGCAGCACCCCACCCCCTTAAAATACAACTATACATGCTGTGGGAGTAGAACCTACAGCCCTCTACATCAAGATGCAAGTATGCTACCTACTGTTCTACTAACACTGCATTAAAATTCTATACCACAATAGTGATACCATTTGCTAACCAAAGCAGTTGCACATTGTAAACAGACTTAGCATGAGCAGTAGTAAACTTCTCTTCCCTTGAAGCTCACAATTCCTTGAAAATACACTTAAAATAAATTCCACCTGCTAACTCTAAATAAGGCATTTCACACACACACACACACACACACACACACACACACACACACACACACACACACACACACACACACACACACACACACACACACACACACACCTCAACCTCTTAGTGCAAGAAATCCGGACAAAGCCTAAAATAAATAGGGACAGATTATAAATATTGCTCTCATGAACTTAAATTCCTAGAATAACAAGATTTTTGTTAGTATGCATTTTTCTAAAGGATATAACATCTAAAACTCAAATGTCGATTTTTATTTAGCAACTTCAATCCTTTTTAGGAGGAATATGGTGCAAAAATCTGAATACACACACACTATTTATAAACATAATTTAATCTGTGTTTGAAACTATTTTTGGTTAGGCAGTCAATGTGTTGGTTATTCAAATTACAATGACGGATCTAATGTGTTTAATATTGATGATGATGATAATAATAATAATAATTAAGCATATTTTGTGGTCTTAAATCACTCATTTTAAAAAGAACCTGTTGATCAATACTTTGTGTAGTACGTCTCCTTGTCAATCTTGTCCATACATGAAAATGACCCCGAGTACACAAACATTTGTTAGACATCAGGCATTATGATGAGGAACAGTGTTTTTAGAAGGAAGATGTATCCATGTATATAGTTCTCTAACTGCCAGTTCTTCAAACGTCACACACCAAAGATCAACATTTTTAGTGCAGCTACATTTGTACACCATGTGCACTGTAAGATCAGCCTTTTCATATTTTCCAGTCTGAAGGATCTTTCATTGAGAATGATTACTCACTTGGGCAATACAGATGTGCTGATCGCACAATTCCCTTCCAAAGTTGCTTATAGTTTATGGTTTTCAAAAGTTCTTCTTTTGGTGTGTGTGTGTGTGGGGGGGGGGTCACCCATTTCAGTTTAATTATATGTAAATTGCTGAATACTGATTATCTGGATTGTATCTAAGTAAGAGAAATACTCTGATTTTGTGGGAATGGTCAAACAAACACAGACTTAGAATGTTGACCTCACTAGTGGATTGTATTAGATAAAATAATTCATTTAAATTGCTAGGATGCATGTTCAGTTATGTTTAGGGTTCTGTGTTAGACAAAGCCACCAAAAACAAAGCTATGTAAGAGAAGCGCTTTAAAGCACACAGCTAAGCTTTCATTACAGGGAAGAAAAATATGTTATGTTTGAAAATATGAAAGTGAGTCAGCAAATCTAAATATGATACATTTGCTTCAGAACAGAAAGATTAACAGAATCAAAATACAATATCAATACTGAACCTGTGAGCTGTATAGAGCAATTATTTACTTTGTACAGTGCTTATCTTATTGACTTTACTTGCAGAAAGCTACCCTTCCGCAACAGTACCTTGGACAGCTCCTGGGCTCACCATCTTTCCAGAAATGAAGACCGACTCCAGTGATAACATGTAAAACAGTAACAGTAAATGTTGCTCTTCCTGTAAGCCTCGGGAATGTATGAATCAGGTGAAGACAAACCAAGGAGTGTAAGCGCTGACAAATTCAGAGTTTAGATAAGGGTTAACCGTATCACTGAATAACTGGGGACAAACAGGCTCAAAGGATGTAAATATGGGACACGCTTTAAATACTAGAATTATTTACTCATAAAGTTGACAGAATAAGATGACATATACTAATGCATATGTTTGTGAAGCATTAGAAGTCTGGGACTCTAATGGGTGTTATTTCTTACTATAACCTCACTGTTTTATATAAACCAAAATATTAGAAGACAGAATACATTTAAGGCAAATTGTTAATATTACTGCTAACAAGAGAGAAATGAGAGACATGCCAGTTGGAGATTGCTAAGGAAAGGGGATAAACTTGGCGAAATGGGATCACTAACTGACAAGAATAAAATGGTTCGAAGTGTGGGAAAAGTAAGTATAATAACAGAGAAGCAAAATACAAAAGTTGAGTTACAGATATTAAGAATGAAGATGAAGGCTGTGAGTAAACGCGACAGAGAAGGGTGAGTATGATGAAAAAATGTGACTTAAAACACACTCCTCACTCCGAAAATACACACAGATAATGTCTATTGGGAAGGCGGCAACTTACAAGCAAAACTTTTTTGACGACAGCTTTGTCGGTTTTAATGAGAAAGAAAATAAATGGGAAGTGAGTGTAATAGAACTTCCACTTTTATAGTTTCCAGGCATGTGGTCAAGGAGACCATTGAGAAGCTTTACCTTAATATCCTAAGAGCTCTGTCCTGTTGAGTAATTTGAATACACTCAAACGGAAGACAAATTGAGGCTGAAGGAATCAAACACAGAATTACGGTAAACAGATTATTAATAATGTCTTGCTTTAGTCCTCGGTGCTAACTTCCATAACAAAAGGTGGAGCTCTGGATTTTTTTAATTGTTGGGATGGCACTGCTTGGCTTCAAACACCTGGAGTCTGAGCACAAAACAACCAAAGTGCCCATCTTTCATTTGAGTAACTAAAGGTGATAAAATCAACAAGTTAAATGAAAATTTGGTTGGAAATGGTGATTCAGATCTCTTCATTCTTAGTTTTCATAGATTATTATTATTATTATTATTATTATTATTATTATTAATAAATGAAAAAGCATGTTATTTGATTTATTTAAAAATAAGTGCCCTTTAGAAGTCGACATCTGGTATTAAGTTTTTAAAGCATTGCAGTTTTTGTTAAACAAGATGGTATATTCCATCTGTGGGATGTAAGCTGGGAACATACCGGTCAACTTCTTAGCACAATAAATCTGGTCACAGCCAAAAATAACGGAGGACAAAGGCTGAAAAATAGGGATAGCTTTTAAATACTGCCCTTACAAACTTAGACAGTTAGTAGAATAACAGGCTTTGCATCCGCATGCAATTTTTTGAAGGGTATGAAGTTTGAAACTCAAACGAAAGTCATTATTTGGAGATTTCAGTCCTCAGTGATTTGTCAGAAGACCACTTTGTGATTGTGCTACATATGCTCTACTTGATTTTACATTAGTGACTCTTGGGTAGTGCTCTCCCTCACTAAACAGGATTTCAGCTCTTATGGTGCATTACACTAAAATTAAAATAAAGCTATGAAAATCATGAATCACTTTTCAAAATGTGCAGTTTCTCTTAAAGCAAGCTTTTTCTTTTTTTCTAGAACTTGACTGTCTCTCTCCCTCATCTGGTTCACTTTACCATACTGCAGTGCAACAATCCCACAAATGAATTGACATTACACTGTTGTAATATATTCTGTTATCAGGAATGTTGCAGGCTTCTGTACACAAGACAAGATTCATAGTTAATGTCACACTATAAACTATCCTTTTAATGCAGAGGAGCTGAGTTATTGATGCTGACTGTTTATAGCAGGGCAGCACTGTGTAATGCATACTACAGTGGTCCTTTTGTGTTTCAATACCCTGAAATTTGCAATGAGAAGTACTCCATGATATTTACTACAGCCTGCTAAGTGTGGACCCTTGTTGCTTGGCTAGTACGCAGAAATGATGGAGGCAGTTCAGAAAGTTCATCACTGTACTTGTGTCCCATTCCTGCATATTAATGCTCTTTTTTTTCTTCCTACTCTGTGAATCGCATCACAAAACTATGGTTTATTTCCCTGTTTTGAGTATTATTTGGCTGTACTATTGTCATAATATTGATTAATGCACATCGGATCAGGTATGCTGCTGTGTTTTAGCAACAGGAACAGCTTTATTTACATGATATGACATTAACTTAGCTTATGTGCAGAGTATATGTGTGTATATACAAATATAATATTTGTATGCTGGCATGGATTCAAGTGGTAGCGGGTCTTACACACACCCCTAACTACCTACTTCTTACATCCACATGCCCCTACCTATTTCTCACACAGACACACATCTCTTAAACATTTAAACATTTAAACACACACGCTTACCTCTCACTTGTACCTTCATCCGTAGTCCAGACATCTTCTGGAATTCAAATTGCGCGGGAGTGGAAGATGAAGATGTAAACTGTCAGTCGCACAAAAGCAGAAGCATCTGTGCAACTGGATGCAAAGGGTGTTCTTAAAGTAGAACACCCTTTAAAAAAAAATGTTTTTTTTTTTTTGGTTTTTTTTTTTTTTTTTAATTTAAAAGAATATGAATCTCCCAGCCAGGCAGTTCCAGGCACCTGCCTGCAGGCGCCCTTGCTCAGAGGCCCTCTTCAAGAGAAATCTTGATGAGTGGATGGGAAACAGAAAATTCACACCGGGGATCACTCCAGTGGCTCTATTCGACAGAGGCACTGAGAACTAAGGTCGGATGGCACGATCCCAGGGTAATCCTATGGGCTAGGCTTATAAAGATTCCAGGGTCATTAGCCTAGTTGACACTTATGAACCTATTAAAAACTAAGAAGTAAGGTGGAAAAGTAAAAAATCCAGGAGCCCTTGTAGAAGGGCCCTAGCAAAGCATATTCTGGACCTGGGAAAGGAATTCAGTTTGCAGTGCTTTACAAAAGTATGTACACAGGACCAAGTTCCTGCTGCTAAAACCCTTCTAGAATCCACCCCTTTCCAGAAACCCACTGAAGAAGCCAAACATTTGTAGAATGTGCCCTAATCCTACCTGGAAGAGACTTGTTATGGTGAATATAAAAAACGTAACAGCATGAGCAACTATCTGGAATAGTCTGCTTAGACAATGGTTGTCCTTTCCTCTTATCTTCATAGGAGGCAAAAAACTAATCAGCTTTCCTGAAGGCTTGAGTTCTGTCTGTGTGGTATCGGTGCTGCATAATGACATCAAGAATGTGAATAATCTTTTCTCCCTTGTTGTTGTGTTCAGGGAAATAGACAGGGATATTAATAGTCTGGCTTAAGACTACTTTAGGCATAAAAGTAGAGTTAGTTCTCAAAGAAACCCTATCCTTGTGAAAAAATGAAGTAGAGTTGACTCACCATAAGAGCTTGCAACTAAGATACCCTCCTAGCAGAAGTCAGAGCAGCAAGTAAAAAAAAGTCTTCCATATTAAGAACTTCAATTCAGCCTGATGAGCTACTTCAAATGGAAAAAGATCAAGTTTTTCAAGCACAAACTCAAGATCCCAAGGAGGAGCAACACGATTTCTAGGTGGACGGATATGCAACACCCCTTTCAAAAACTGCTTAACTTGAGGATGGTAAGGAAGGGGGAAGCTAAAGACTGTCACGCAAAAATGACCGACATGTGAACCTTGACAAATGAATAAGAAATGCCAGAGAGCAGTAACTCACACAAATATTCAAGAACCATAGGACAGGCACCAATTTTACCTCCTTTAGTACTTGCTGCATGTCCTCAAAAAAGTGCCTAAAAGGTATGATCATTCTTTCATCCAGGTAGTTAGTTGAAGAGTTTTTAAGATGACATGTAACTAACAAACTTGTCTTATGTGAGCAAATACAGCCTGTGATAACCTGCTCTCAGCCACACTGAAAAGAAGGGGGAATCACTGTTGCCTGGGTCAACAGGCAGTCACCACCTTTATTTTTTGGGAGTTCTTCTGGATCTTCAGAATAACTCTGGTTATAAGTGTAAGGGGTGCAAAAGCTTACAAGAACAGTCTCATCTGAGGGAATTAAAAGGCATCTGTCTTCCCGGCCTGCTTGCAAAAGAGCTCTGGAGCAGAATTTATTTGTCTGTTCTGAGAGGAGGCAAATACAGCTATTTGAAGTGTTCCCCACTTTTGGATCAATTCTTTTAAGACCCCACAGTGAAGTTTCCATTCATGAAAGTCTGTCCTCCTAGTCCTGTTTATCTTATCTGCAACCAAGTTTTGCTCTGATGGAATGTATGAGGCCTGCACAGTCAAAGTGAGATGAGTTGCTATGTCCCAGGATATCACAGAAAATATGTAAAGAGGGTAAAATATGGTATCCTTTTGTTTGTTTGTGTATTTTTGTGTACCCTTGCAAAGAGATGATTTAAGGCTTTCAAAGTGTTAACCACTGCTAACACCTCTAACATTTATGTACTTCTCTCTGTCATGAGGGTTCCACACAGCTTACATTTTCACCTCTTTGGAAACTACTCCCAACACCAGGTCTGATGGATCTGAAATGACAGACTGGAGATGTGTCAAAAGGGATAATGGGAGACTGGATTGTAAGATATCTGAAAATCTCCCTTTTGACAAATCCCACACCAGTGATCTGCAGATATAAAGGGTGCAGATGCTGAGTCCACATGGACCAAAGGTACCACTGGATTTCCCATACGTGGAGTCTGGCTATTGAAAGCATGAGAATCACGGATGCCATCTACCACAAAACCCAGAGAAATTCCCTTGCAGATGCCTGGATCTGGTTGGAAAAGTTCAGAAAGAACTGTTGAAACATGTCTACCCTGTCTGGGGAAAGAAAGGCTCTTCTCAGTACATAAATAAGGCAGACATCTCAGAAAACAAGGATGAAAGAAGATTTTTAAAAGTTGATTTGAAAACCTAGACTGATTAGAAGATTCTGAAAGTTGCTGAAGGCTCTTGACAGCTGGATGAAAACTGTCTGCAGAGATAAGACAATTGCCCAAATAGGAGAAAATGTGAATTCTCTGAAGTCTGCAATAAGCAATGCCTGAAGCCAGACACTCTGTTATTACCCTTGAAGCAGAGGAGAGCCCAAAGGGTAAGGCAGATAACTGATAATGTAAACCAGATGCAGAAAATCTAAAAAATATATCTGAATTATTTGAAATGGGAAATGTGATGATAAGCATCCTTTATGTCTAGGTTTACCATGAAAGACAGAGAAGGGAAAAGGGAGTAAAAGAAACTGAAGGGGAAGTATTTTGAACTTTGGAATTGTGACAAAATGATTGAGGAAGGAAATGCCAAAAGGATCCTTCACTCTTTGGTACCAGAAGAATCCTTAAATAAAAACCTTTGCTCATCTAGCAGAGAGGCAATGATTCTATTACTTCATGTGCAATCATCAATGCAGAATGGGAGGGAACAAGGAGACTTGGTTTATTGACCAAGGGGAATCCCCCGAAAAGGGAGAGATTTCCATTGCCAAATGTATCCCATTTGTGTACCACAATCTGGTGTCACAAGGGAAAATGAAGCTTAGGGAGATGGAGAGGTTGTCAAGGAGTGGGAGAGGAGAACAACCCAATAGTCATGGGATGAGTGTCCTACATTTTTAGAGTCTTTTCTTTCTTTTTGGTACCTCCTTAGCATTGCTTTTTAAACTCCTGTTTAACAACTCCTTGCTGCATAAACTGCTTACTGAAAATGGGACCTGAGGAGGAAGGGAAATCTTTATTTAGTTAAAAAATGAGGGTTAAAAAATAATAGTCATTCCTCGAATCAACTTTCCCCTTTCATCACACTTCTTGAACCCCTCTGCTGCAGAAGGGTCAAACAGAACTTCTTTTTCTAAGGGAGAATTTAAAATATCAATTTTAAAGATACTTTTCCATTAACGGGGCAACAGTCTTCGCGAAACAGAACTGTTGCCGCAAAGCATGCCCGGAGAAGTACCGAAAATAATAATAATTAATTATCTTCACCTTAGAAGTGAAAGGATAGAAAGAAAATGATTTGCTGAATGGATTCTTACAGTACTTTATACTGCATAGTTCCACTCACGCAGCAGCCAAAAATTTGGAAATCACCACTTCCCCCAGAAATTCTGGGACTGTCAAGGGGCAACCTGCTCCTAACATTATGCTGTGCTCATGGGCTGACTGGCCCAGCTTGACTACATGTGGGATCGGAGGAGGGCAGTGAATACTTTTTCACTACGCTTTTACTTCATTTACATGAAAAGGATTACACACTATGGATCGCATTCACAAACAAACACACATACATACATTTTAACAGGAATACAGCTGCAGACCATCACTACAGAGTCGACTACTGGAAGTTAACAAATGCTATAATTAAATACGCAAGTGCACCAATTGTCCTTCTGAAAAGGCCTATTCATATAACACCACTGCTTTCGAGGTTTGCCAGTCTCCCTGCCATGCCTTTTTATCAGAAACGTGCTCTGTCACTTTACAGAAGAAGTAGGTTGGTTCATGCCTGCTTGCTTTCCATTCATTATGTTTGGGATCTTACCTCACATTTCTTCCCTGTCGCATTTCTGGCACAACCAAATGGTCCCCAAAAGTAAACACTGCCTCTTAGAAAGTGGAGCACACAACATGTGGAACAGTAATGTTTGCTAAGTAAAAAAACATTTTTGTTGATTTATAAATGGATTTCATTAACAGTAAATAGTCATGAAACTGGATTTTTTCATACAAAGTCAGGGCCAGTTGATAGTTCTCTGTTTAAGTTATCGGGGCAACACTTTCAACACGATCATTCAGTTGTAATGTAGTAGCTTAAGAAGTGTGTTAAACAGAAGTGTGTAAAATTTAAAAAAATCTTGTTTTTTTTTTTTTTTTTTTTTTATAATGTATTATGAAAACAAATAGTTTTACACATATGTGGTTAGCAGACATGTTAAGGAACTGGATTACAGCTTAAAAATCGCATTGAAAGTGTTGCCCCGATAATGGAAAAGTACCATTTTAACATATTCAGGAAGGGTGTGACAATGAAGCAAAGCCAAGCTTCTCATTACCGATGCAGAAGCAGATGTTCTGGAGGAAGAATCTGCAGCATCATAGGCACACTTTAAAACATGCTTAATGATATAAGGAGCAGATGTTAAGGAGACATTCAAAGATGTTTTTACCCAGAAGAAGAAAGATTAACTATTAACTTTTGTGCATTCTCAAAAGACAAAAGTAAAACTTTAATATATGGTCTTAGTTTAAAATTTCAAAAGATAACATAGCAGAAGAATGCATGTTCTTTCTTAACTTGTCAAAAGCTTTCCTATCCATGTTAGGGAGAATGGGGTTAGCAGCAGTAATCTGTTTAGCAGAAGTAATTTTAGATACAGAAAACAAATGTTTATGAGTTTGAGGAACCCTGAGGAACCTTCCTGGGGGCAGGAAGTTGACTGTCAGGCAAACTAGCAGCAGGGAGAAAAACATTTTTTTTTAAATTGGACAAAACAGGAGGAATAGCTGCAAATTTAGATATAGCCAAATGTAACAAATCAAAACACATTTTCTCTGCAATAAGAATTTCTTGCAGCTTGTCTGGTAATAATATGAGTTAGTGAAAAATACACTTTGCATGCCTAGACATTTGCTCTACTTTGTGGTCTATGCTTTGCTATCAGGAGTTATAATCATATTTAAAATAAAATGCACTTAACACTGTTTCTGTAGTTTAGCAGCAGGAATTATTTAACATGTGCATTCATTGTATACCATACTGCTTGGCTCACTCACCTTAACAGCACACCCTCCATTTTCAGCATCAGTATAATACCTTTTAAAATGGTTCAAAATACTAGTCTTAGATTTCATCAAACCTTTCCTCAAACCATGTCTTACAGAAGCACCAATCATATAGGTTCATAGATTAGTATTAGGCTAATTGCTGTTGTGGGCCATTTTAAGCCCAGCCAATTACCTCATATCAGAATAAAACCCTGCACCTTGTGTTTGTAAGTCAAGTAGCTTAACCATTATGACAACTTCCCAACTAATATCTAATAATCATTTAGCAATTATAATTCAGCATCCATGAAACCAGAACAGTTTTTGCAAACATAGCTTTTACCTTTGTTCTTGGGGTCATTCTCATTCAGTGTTATCTGCTCAGTCAACAAATGCAAACAAATAAATAAATAATCCCTTGGGTACTTAATAGCACAAAAGAAGAAGTAACTGAGAAATAAGAAAAAAAGCTTTAAATACAGTAGTAAAATGAATATAAATAGAACATTTTCTTTGTTAATGACTAGTAGAGAAGTTGACTATATTATAGGGAGCTAAATATGATGATTTGTAAAGTTCTTGAGGTGCTACAGCTATAAAAGTTGATACTACTTGCCTTTAAATGATTGTATACATGGGGGTTTTATGTGCCATAGGCCCAATATAATCTACCTGTTCCAGAAATTATATTAATTAAAAAATGCTTGATACACCTTCTCATGTTCAAGTGTAATGCTGCTATGGATGGCGCAGTGGTGCAGCGGTAGCGTTATCACCTCACAGCAAGAGGTTCTCCAGTTCGATTCTCAGCTGGAGTGCCTTCTGTGCAGAGTCTGAATGTCCTTACTGTGTTTGTGTGAGTTTTCTCTGGGTACTCAGGTTTCCTCCCACGCTACAAAGACATGTATCTGGGGCATTTCTGCCCAGGTCTCCTCTGAAAATTGGCTTCATTCCAAGTTGGAGTTTCCTGGTAAACAAATGTTAAATAAATGAGATACAGACATAAAAAATATACTTGACTGTATCTAAGACATTTTTTTCTTTGCTGATGACTATTTAACATGCCAACTGAATACATCATATCAAGAGTGCTGAATATGCCATTTTTCACACTTCTGTAGCTATGCAATATTGCTGCCAAAAACACCTTCAAAGACACCATGAGAAAAGTTCTTTTTACATTCATAACACACCATCTTTGACATTTACTGCTTTGTTTGTTTTATAAATGTACATAAAGGAGTCAAATGTAATTGCTTTGAATAATATTTAATTAGATAAAAATAGCTTTTCAACTTTACACACACATATATATATATAATATATGTATAAGTATATATATATATATATATATACATATATATATATATATATATGTACATCTATATTTATTCGATTTTATTATTTACAGCTAATTTAACATGTTAAAGAATTTCCGATAAGCTATACTATTTCATGTTATAATTTTTAGAGCTACACTTTGTTGTATCTTGATTGATAATGAATTTCTCTTCTTGCAGATACTTTATATATTGCAGGTACTTTTCCGTTTAAGGGGCAACACATGTACTGAGTGGTTGGAATGTTACCATGCTGTCACGTCTGAAAATGTGATTTGTTTGATGATATAAATATGTTTAAAAGTGGTGTACTTGTATTTTTAAGTGCTGCTGTTTATTAATGATGTGTGTGGCTTTTAGTTAACTTTTGCTTTCGGTGTCACTAATTTCTCTTCTGTGTCTGTACTATGACGTCGTACCTGTTTAAGCCAAGTACTGCAGATCATTGCGAGCTCCTTACAAAGATACTGGAATGTGAACTGATATACACGAAACACACAAACGGGAAAGTTAAAAGTTAACCATATATGCAGACGCATTATCTGCATTTGACAAATAGAACAACTTGCTCTCCTGTGGCTTACATGTACGACACACGTTAACTTGTCTACATGACAAAAAAAAAAAAAAAACACAAGATACTAAGCACAGAAAGTAAATATTATACGCCTGCTTGCTAAATTATTGGATTGGGTGAACTCGCTAATGCTCTTTTATCTGATTGCTGTATTTTGTTGTCTTTCAAGCAGGATCCAGCATACAGGACAGATTGCTTATGGATACCAAGACATAGTGATGTGTAAGTGTAGAACTCCAGGAAGTAAGACATCTCGGTAAAAGGATGAAGTTTGTCAGGTGCCCCTTGTGGTCTCCTTGAGTTTCTAGTTAAGTCGGCTGTCAATAAAAGGAAGTAGTTGCAGGTAACAATCGGTTTATAAAAGAAGTCTTACTTCCCACCTTGACACATGAAACTCTTTTTATCTGCCTGTATGTTTCCTCTTTATGTGCTGTTGCTGTGTAAACCGCCTTCTATAATATGGAGGTTAACAGCCACGGATAACGCTATCACTTGAAAATGTATTTCATTTGCTGACTGTATATACTGATACTGTGCATGACAGTAAATATATTGATAAAGTCTAGAAAACTTGTAACTAAGCTGTATTAATGTATTAATCATTACGACTGTTATATAAACATCTGAATTGCGATCATTGCGAGCTCATTAGAACTGTTGCCCCGATAAAGGAAAAGTACCGGATTTTTAAATGCTGATATAGTCAAATTCAAGGACTTGCTTTTGTTTTACTTACTTGCACAAATATCGTGCTCATATTTCTTCTGTTCCTAAGTATTGCAGTCAGTTACATGGTGTCCATTAGTTTATAAAATATATATGATTTTTTATTACCAGTTTTTATTAATGGACAATTGCTACTTTGTGGGTTACAGTCTGTTTTTTTTCTCATAACTGAGAATTTTAATCTCATAAAGTCTACCTTGAATGGTTGGCTGTCCAGTATCCTCTCAAAAAGCATTCAAATTTTCTACCTTCACATTGGACAAACACATATTGAACTTTGGACTGTCCCTTCACAGCAGTCTATCTGCAATGTATATGCATCTTCCACAAAAATAACTAATCATTTTTGACATCCGCTGACTACTGCATTGTATATTTGCATTTTAAATGTGTATAACTGAGGCAAATATGATTATCTTAAACAGCATTTACTTAAAAGGAAATTGCATATTTACTTCATATATTTATTAAATGGGTCCTTTGTTATTTTGGTCATATAGGAAACCTCACTGCAGTCATATTATAAGCTTCATTTTTATATTACTTACTTAATTTTGAAAGGCTAATGGCATTTGCTCATTTATATTACCATTCTTAATGGTTGACATACAGGTTAAAATAAAGTCAGATCAGAAAAGCATACATTGACTATTAAACAACAATCATAGGATATTGACTACCTAGGAAAGTGCAATCAATAGTGATAACGAATGATAAAGATGTTAAGTATTTTAAATATGGGCAAAAGACTAAGAGATTTTTCACCTGAGGGAGAGTAGGAAATGGAGTTAAAGTAGGGAGCTATCAGAGAAGTAACTGGTGCTTTGGGTAATAAGAGAAGGGAAGGAAGGAAGCTGTGATGGCTTTGTGGTTAACTGGTGTGACTATAGTGTACAGGGTCCTGGGTTCAAGACCTGCAAGGACTGTTTATTATTGAATGGGAAATAGGAAATTCACCCGGGGGATCACTTCTGTGGCTCTACTCAACAGGGGCACAGGAAAATAATTTTATTGGGTGGCGAAAGCCAGGGTACCTTTTTGGCTAGGCTTATATAGGCCCTAGGGCCAATAGCCTAGCATCTACCTATGGACCTATGAAAAAGAACAGCAAGGTAAAGAGAAGGAAGAATGGAGAAGAAAGGAAGAATGAAGAGAAGGAAGGAGTAACAGGTAATGTCAGCCTAGTATAAGACATTTACAGAGCCAGGAGTTAAGAAGAAGCCTCTTTAGAGATTGTTTGAATATGTGAGTACATGGCATTGCTTTAATATCTGTGGGAATACCATTCCAGACCTTGGCTACTGAGTAGGAATACAGGCAGTGACTGATATATTTTTTCAGTTTATGGATTTGAAGCAGGTGTTTCTCAGCTGAGCCAAGAGGGCAATTAGAGAAGTAATGGTTAAGAATGTTGCTGGTTGCTGGGCAGGATGAGGTTTTGTATATCATTTTATGAACAAGTAGGATTTGGGTGAACTTGAGGTAGTGAGGTAAGTCAAGCCAGTTTAAATATCTGAGGGTGGGGTAGTGGTGGGAGTTGTATGACTGACTGCAAATCTAGCTACTTTGTTATAGCAAACCTCTCAAGGTTTGATCTTAGGGAGTTCTGAATGTCGTTGAAAATGGGCGAGACATATAGTACTGTAGGAAGGAGGTATGTATTAGCTAGAGTAATTCCTGAGGAGCTGGTAAGGAATCGTTTTGATCTATGCCCAGTTTTTGGTGTGTTGTTTTTATGTACTTTTGAATGTGAAGATGAAATTTCAGATGATTATCTATAAAGACACCAAGTAACTTTGTGTGAGGTACAACTTTAATTTCAATATTGTTGAGAGAGGATGTTTTGAAGGTATCTTTTATGTGTGTTTGGGATTTAGGGAGAAATAAGAGCAGTTTTGTTTTATTTGGATTTAGGAAAAGCTGACTGCCACTGAGCCAGATTTCAATTGAGTTGAAAGCCTGCTGAGTGATAGATTGTAACTGGGAAGAGCTATTAGATGAGCAGATGAAACTGGAGTCATCTGCATATTGTATAAGTGTAGCTTGTTGGGAGGATAAATGTAGATCATTTATAAATATGTTAAAAAGGAGAGGGGCAAGTACGGGGCCTTGTGGGACACCTGAGTTAACTGGGAGAAAAAGATGCGTAAGTAGAGAGCCATTTAACTGACTGTAGCTAGTTGGATAGGTAGCTAGAGAACCAAGTGACAGTTGTACCGGAAAAGCCTAATTCAGACATTTCTGAGAGTAGTTTGGTATGCGAGAATGTATCAAAAGCCTTAAGAGATCTAAAAAAAGGAAGAAACTAAACTGTTGTTATCTCTGGCTTTAATGATGCGGTCCAAAAAGACAACAAAGGCAGTTGTATTATGATCTGGGCAAAAGCTTTGTTGGGTAGAGATTAATAGATTTTCTTGGAGTAAGTATTGTAAAAGTTGTTTATAAATAATACGTTTTTCTAACATCTTGTAAAGAGGGGGCAAGATTGCAATTGGTCTGAAGTTTGTTATTTCAGTGAAGTTTCCCCCTTTATGAAGAGGAATCATGTAAATTTTTTTCAGAGAGCTGGGACATATGACTCACGAATGGACTGATCAAGATAGAGATTGGGTTGGCAATAAGGGGGCTTCAATCTTTCGATATACATATGGGAGATTGTCTCCAAAAGATGAGAAGGGCTTAAGTTTGTGTAATAATTTTTTTATATATACGAAGTAGAGACAGATTTTAAGTTGAAAATGGCATTGTTAGAGCTCTGAAGTTATGAAACAATTAAATAATTAAATTAAACTATGCTATTATAGAGAACATTAAATTATTAATTAATAAATCAAATTATATATATTCTTTTCATTTGACGATAGTTTAATGTTAATAAAAATTACTGTTTTACCTAAGAACCATAATTTCATTCATTCAACATCACTAATGCCAGAGAAAGATTTTTTCAAAGTAATTAATGTTACTCGTTAACTTTCCATGGTATCCTGGCAAGTCAAGAATTGCTTTCAATAATCATACCAGGTCATGTGATAATGAGGTATTAGATTTCCTAAAGTTGAAACTTATGCTATAGCTTTTACCTTTAAAACAGTATTGTATTGGCTTGATAATTCATATGTTGTTGAATGGAAATCTTTAGAAATTGATATTTGTGACACTTCTATACTCAGTCCAAGAATTTATTTTATTTTAATTGTTAATAATAAAATCTTATGGATACTTAGAAAGTATTTTGGATACTCACATAATAAATTTTCAGGATCAGATTATATTAATAGTATTTTTAAAGTTTACAAACTATGCTTATAAAAATTGTTTTATTAAACAATGTTTTTTTCCTCAGTCCTAATTGCTTTAGCTTTCAGATTTTTATAAAATAATAATTTGAATAATATGTTACTATTAAAATATAAAAACATATAATATTGGTCAGATTGTTTCAATAAAGAAAGTATAGTAAACTCAAATAAATTAATATGGAGATTTGGATTTGAATCTTTCAATTGGGAAATTTTACACAAGACAGAAATTAAACTTTTGGATTATAAAAAATTGTCAGATGTTAAAAAATATAACTAGAGCTACTAAATAGATGAAAATAATTTTATTAATTATTAGATTGATTCAAATACTAAAATTACTCTATCCAGGGTTTGTAGCTGTTTATTAGAGTTATAAAGCAAGATAAATAGTAAGCACTGGTATTTCATTAAAACATGAATTTAAGTGAAATAGACAATGATATTAATAAGAATCGGATGTTTAAATCTGATAGTTTAATATCATCCTTACTATTTTGGAAATGATTTTATAGAAATATATTTTAGGATTCATCTTACTCCATAAAAAAAAATAATAAACTTTATAAAGTATATAGTTATTTTTCAAGAGGTAATAAGAATGTAAAAGCTGACTGGTATCACATTTTTTAACATGTGAAAAAAACATTTTTTGGGATGATATTAGATCCTTTTTTAGAACATTATGGTCTGATAAATGTGTAGTAAATGACTCATTATTGTTAACAAATGTACCAATTCCTAACTGTATTAATTATTTTGAATACTCTTTGGTTTGGACTGTTTTGGCAATTGCATAGAAGGTGATAACTAGATAGTGGAAAACTTATTCTGCTCCAGTTTTCTTTATCTTACTACCATTGTTTCCCAAAAAGAAATGTGATTTCTATAAGTTCTAAAGGAAATAAAATTAATTATAAGTACTGGACAAAATTGAAAATGCTGTTATGTTAGACAAATATTCTTAACGTCAGCTAAACATTGTAGTCATTGTTTAATTGTATAGAAATGATCAGTAATGTTTGATTATGTTTAAATCTTTATGTAAATATTGTAAGAAATGTTGTTTTGTCTTGTTATGAAAACTAAAAAGTTTTTCAGTACTCATTTGAAAAAGAAAACTTTCTCCTCTTCAGAACCAGAATTTCTAAGAAAAAAAAAAAAAACACAAGATACTAAGCACAGAAAGTAAATATTATACGCCTGCTTGCTAAATTATTGGATTGGGTGAACTCGCTAATGCTCTTTTATCTGATTGCTGTATTTTGTTGTCTTTCAAGCAGGATCCAGCATACAGGACAGATTGCTTATGGATACCAAGACATAGTGATGTGTAAGTGTAGAACTCCAGGAAGTAAGACATCTCGGTAAAAGGATGAAGTTTGTCAGGTGCCCCTTGTGGTCTCCTTGAGTTTCTAGTTAAGTCGGCTGTCAATAAAAGGAAGTAGTTGCAGGTAACAATCGGTTTATAAAAGAAGTCTTACTTCCCACCTTGACACATGAAACTCTTTTTATCTGCCTGTATGTTTCCTCTTTATGTGCTGTTGCTGTGTAAACCGCCTTCTATAATATGGAGGTTAACAGCCACGGATAACGCTATCACTTGAAAATGTATTTCATTTGCTGACTGTATATACTGATACTGTGCATGACAGTAAATATATTGATAAAGTCTAGAAAACTTGTAACTAAGCTGTATTAATGTATTAATCATTACGACTGTTATATAAACATCTGAATTGCGATCATTGCGAGCTCATTAGAACTGTTGCCCCGATAAAGGAAAAGTACCGGATTTTTAAATGCTGATATAGTCAAATTCAAGGACTTGCTTTTGTTTTACTTACTTGCACAAATATCGTGCTCATATTTCTTCTGTTCCTAAGTATTGCAGTCAGTTACATGGTGTCCATTAGTTTATAAAATATATATAATTTTTTATTACCAGTTTTTATTAATGGACAATTGCTACTTTGTGGGTTACAGTCTGTTTTTTTTCTCATAACTGAGAATTTTAATCTCATAAAGTCTACCTTGAATGGTTGGCTGTCCAGTATCCTCTCAAAAAGCATTCAAATTTTCTACCTTCACATTGGACAAACACATATTGAACTTTGGACTGTCCCTTCACAGCAGTCTATCTGCAATGTATATGCATCTTCCACAAAAATAACTAATCATTTTGACATCCGCTGACTACTGCATTGTATATTTGCATTTTAAATGTGTATAACTGAGGCAAATATGATTATCTTAAACAGCATTTACTTAAAAGGAAATTGCATATTTACTTCATATATTTATTAAATGGGTCCTTTGTTATTTTGGTCATATAGGAAACCTCACTGCAGTCATATTATAAGCTTCATTTTTATATTACTTACTTAATTTTGAAAGGCTAATGGCATTTGCTCATTTATATTACCATTCTTAATGGTTGACATACAGGTTAAAATAAAGTCAGATCAGAAAAGCATACATTGACTATTAAACAACAATCATAGGATATTGACTACCTAGGAAAGTGCAATCAATAGTGATAACGAATGATAAAGATGTTAAGTATTTTAAATATGGGCAAAAGACTAAGAGATTTTTCACCTGAGGGAGATTAGGAAATGGAGTTAAAGTAGGGAGCTATCAGAGAAGTAACTGGTGCTTTGGGTAATAAGAGAAGGGAAGGAAGGAAGCTGTGATGGCTTTGTGGTTAACTGGTGTGACTATAGTGTACAGGGTCCTGGGTTCAAGACCTGCAAGGACTGTTTATTATTGAATGGGAAATAGGAAATTCACCCGGGGGATCACTTCTGTGGCTCTACTCAACAGGGGCACAGGAAAATAATTTTATTGGGTGGCGAAAGCCAGGGTACCTTTTTGGCTAGGCTTATATAGGCCCTAGGGCCAATAGCCTAGCATCTACCTATGGACCTATGAAAAGAACAGCAAGGTAAAGAGAAGGAAGAATGGAGAAGAAAGGAAGAATGAAGAGAAGGAAGGAGTAACAGGTAATGTCAGCCTAGTATAAGACATTTACAGAGCCAGGAGTTAAGAAGAAGCCTCTTTAGAGATTGTTTGAATATGTGAGTACATGGCATTGCTTTAATATCTGTGGGAATACCATTCCAGACCTTGGCTACTGAGTAGGAATACAGGCAGTGACTGATATATTTTTTCAGTTTATGGATTTGAAGCAGGTGTTTCTCAGCTGAGCCAAGAGGGCAATTAGAGAAGTAATGGTTAAGAATGTTGCTGGTTGCTGGGCAGGATGAGGTTTTGTATATCATTTTATGAACAAGTAGGATTTGGGTGAACTTGAGGTAGTGAGGTAAGTCAAGCCAGTTTAAATATCTGAGGGTGGGGTAGTGGTGGGAGTTGTATGACTGACTGCAAATCTAGCTACTTTGTTATAGCAAACCTCTCAAGGTTTGATCTTAGGGAGTTCTGAATGTCGTTGAAAATGGGCGAGACATATAGTACTGTAGGAAGGAGGTATGTATTAGCTAGAGTAATTCCTGAGGAGCTGGTAAGGAATCGTTTTGATCTATGCCCAGTTTTTGGTGTGTTGTTTTTATGTACTTTTGAATGTGAAGATGAAATTTCAGATGATTATCTATAAAGACACCAAGTAACTTTGTGTGAGGTACAACTTTAATTTCAATATTGTTGAGAGAGGATGTTTTGAAGGTATCTTTTATGTGTGTTTGGGATTTAGGGAGAAATAAGAGCAGTTTTGTTTTATTTGGATTTAGGAAAAGCTGACTGCCACTGAGCCAGATTTCAATTGAGTTGAAAGCCTGCTGAGTGATAGATTGTAACTGGGAAGAGCTATTAGATGAGCAGATGAAACTGGAGTCATCTGCATATTGTATAAGTGTAGCTTGTTGGGAGGATAAATGTAGATCATTTATAAATATGTTAAAAAGGAGAGGGGCAAGTACGGGGCCTTGTGGGACACCTGAGTTAACTGGGAGAAAAAGATGCGTAAGTAGAGAGCCATTTAACTGACTGTAGCTAGTTGGATAGGTAGCTAGAGAACCAAGTGACAGTTGTACCGGAAAAGCCTAATTCAGACATTTCTGAGAGTAGTTTGGTATGCGAGAATGTATCAAAAGCCTTAAGAGATCTAAAAAAAGGAAGAAACTAAACTGTTGTTATCTCTGGCTTTAATGATGCGGTCCAAAAAAGACAACAAAGGCAGTTGTATTATGATCTGGGCAAAAGCTTTGTTGGGTAGAGATTAATAGATTTTCTTGGAGTAAGTATTGTAAAAGTTGTTTATAAATAATACGTTTTCTAACATCTTGTAAAGAGGGGGCAAGATTGCAATTGGTCTGAAGTTTGTTATTTCAGTGAAGTTTCCCCCTTTATGAAGAGGAATCATGTAAATTTTTCAGAGAGCTGGGACATATGACTCACGAATGGACTGATCAAGATAGAGATTGGGTTGGCAATAAGGGGGCTTCAATCTTTCGATATACATATGGGAGATTGTCTCCAAAAGATGAGAAGGGCTTAAGTTTGTGTAATAATTTTTTTATATATACGAAGTAGAGACAGATTTTAAGTTGAAAATGGCATTGTTAGAGCTCTGAAGTTATGAAACAATTAAATAATTAAATTAAACTATGCTATTATAGAGAACATTAAATTATTAATTAATAAATCAAATTATATATATTCTTTTCATTTGACGATAGTTTAATGTTAATAAAAATTACTGTTTTACCTAAGAACCATAATTTCATTCATTCAACATCACTAATGCCAGAGAAAGATTTTTTCAAAGTAATTAATGTTACTCGTTAACTTTCCATGGTATCCTGGCAAGTCAAGAATTGCTTTCAATAATCATACCAGGTCATGTGATAATGAGGTATTAGATTTCCTAAAGTTGAAACTTATGCTATAGCTTTTACCTTTAAAACAGTATTGTATTGGCTTGATAATTCATATGTTGTTGAATGGAAATCTTTAGAAATTGATATTTGTGACACTTCTATACTCAGTCCAAGAATTTATTTTATTTTAATTGTTAATAATAAAATCTTATGGATACTTAGAAAGTATTTTGGATACTCACATAATAAATTTTCAGGATCAGATTATATTAATAGTATTTTTAAAGTTTACAAACTATGCTTATAAAAATTGTTTTATTAAACAATGTTTTTCCTCAGTCCTAATTGCTTTAGCTTTCAGATTTTATAAAATAATAATTTGAATAATATGTTACTATTAAAATATAAAAACATATAATATTGGTCAGATTGTTTCAATAAAGAAAGTATAGTAAACTCAAATAAATTAATATGGAGATTTGGATTTGAATCTTTCAATTGGGAAATTTTACACAAGACAGAAATTAAACTTTTGGATTATAAAAAATTGTCAGATGTTAAAAAATATAACTAGAGCTACTAAATAGATGAAAATAATTTTATTAATTATTAGATTGATTCAAATACTAAAATTACTCTATCCAGGGTTTGTAGCTGTTTATTAGAGTTATAAAGCAAGATAAATAGTAAGCACTGGTATTTCATTAAAACATGAATTTAAGTGAAATAGACAATGATATTAATAAGAATCGGATGTTTAAATCTGATAGTTTAATATCATCCTTACTATTTTGGAAATGATTTTATAGAAATATATTTTAGGATTCATCTTACTCCATAAAAAAAATAATAAACTTTATAAAGTATATAGTTATTTTTCAAGAGGTAATAAGAATGTAAAAGCTGACTGGTATCACATTTTTTAACATGTGAAAAAAACATTTTTTGGGATGATATTAGATCCTTTTTTAGAACATTATGGTCTGATAAATGTGTAGTAAATGACTCATTATTGTTAACAAATGTACCAATTCCTAACTGTATTAATTATTTTGAATACTCTTTGGTTTGGACTGTTTTGGCAATTGCATAGAAGGTGATAACTAGATAGTGGAAAACTTATTCTGCTCCAGTTTTCTTTATCTTACTACCATTGTTTCCCAAAAAGAAATGTGATTTCTATAAGTTCTAAAGGAAATAAAATTAATTATAAGTACTGGACAAAATTGAAAATGCTGTTATGTTAGACAAATATTCTTAACGTCAGCTAAACATTGTAGTCATTGTTTAATTGTATAGAAATGATCAGTAATGTTTGATTATGTTTAAATCTTTATGTAAATATTGTAAGAAATGTTGTTTTGTCTTGTTATGAAAACTAAAAAGTTTTTTTCCTTCAAAAAAAAAAAAAAGAATTTCATTCTGTTCCCACTACAAAAAAAAATCATCTTAAGTACTCTTAGAAAAGGAAAAAAACTTCTTGAGAGAAACCTGAAAACATATTCTCCTCATCAGAACCAGAATATTCAGACTGAGAATAAATTCCTGAAGTACTACTATCCTCTTACAGTGCTTACTCTTGTGACTGACAATCCATGTCAGAAACAGACAGAACTCTTCCTCTTTGTCTTGTTTGACTCAGTAGTTGGCATGTTAAAGGCAGAAATGAGTTTCCCAGCAAATCTTTCCTGTCTACAGAGATAGAAACAAGTAAAGGCACAATGTTTTAATTGTGTTCACAATTACTGGGAAACTCCCTGGAAATGACAGACCCATGGTGGACAAACTCATCCCAGTTTCAGAGACCCAATCTCAGGTGAGTGAAGAACCTTAACCTGCCACTTTCCCTTAAAACCAACAACAGTTGCTCTCCCTTGCTCTGAGGGCACCCCTAAAGCCACTGAGGATCTAGCTACCCCTCACTCCTTGGTGGTTGTAGGTGAAACACCAGAAGGAAGGGGGAATAAAGGTGAGTGGTCTGATGAGCCATGGCCAGCCACAGCAGAGTCATCCAATAGCAGCTAAGGCACAACATGAGCCAGTCAGACATTCACAGACTCCCTAACAACTTTCTTCTTTCTGCGGGCAGAAGAAGGTAAAAAGTGTTTGATAGTTAAGCACAGAATGAGACCTCAAAGGTTGGTAGCAAACCCTGGATGAGTACATAAAGAAAAGTAGAAAACGATACTGTGATAAATAAACCACTGACAAATCCCAGAAGCACAATATCCTTCCCCCAAAACACAAACCTACACAATCTGTAGGAAAATGTTATCAAAAATAGACTTTTTCATCATAAAAGTTCACATAAGCATTTGCATATAGGCTCCTTTAGAAATGCAATGGCAGTTTGTAAAAGCATTCAGTTTCCTAGCAAACCCACATTTAGTGAGAAAAACACAAGTTTTCCTCAAAAAAAATTTTCAGTGGTATAAAAAACAATCCTACAAATTTGAGTATGCACAGAGCACAGGATGGTGCACCAGTGGATGGTGACTCCTATGCTTTGAAACTTGACAAACTGGCTGGACTGATGCATAAACACAAAATGTTGAACATTGAAAACTGTTACCTTTTGGAATGCATTAAGCAAAAAATAGTACCTAAAGGTTTAAGGGTTTGGAAGTACCCTAACAATGTGGAACCGGTACCGTGATTTCACACAGAACTTATTAGTATTTTTAATGAATGTGGCATTAATATTTTGAGGCTCATAATAAAGGAGAACAATAGGAAGTTAGAAAATTTAGAAGAAGAAATAACTGTGTTAGATGGTTTTATTAAGAATGATATGTTATTTGAAATTAGAAGTGAAAAAGAAAGATATTACAGGATAGGCTCAGATATAGATGCCAAATGTATTTCACTCAAACAAAGAAAGATTAATAAACTGAGGAGGGACATTGAAGATTATGAAAATGATGTTAGTTACCCAAAGCCACCCTCTGCAAAATGGGATCACAATGGCAGGGTGAATAATAACAACAAGGGTAACAACAGAAATGATTTTAGAGCTTTTTCCAATAATAATTTTTATGGCAGGATGGACTATAATTCTGAATTTCCTCCATTAATGAATGAAACACTGCAACAAGGTATTAATAAACGCTTTCAAAATTTTCAGCAGAGGGGAGGGAGAAGAGGGAGAGGGAGGTATTAGTTAATTCTATATGCACCCTTGCCCCAACCCCTATTTCTTCCCCTACTCAGAATATGACCCTTGTACCCCAACCTGTAGTACGTCATGGGTTGGATGAAGGAATATTACAAACAGGTACTACTTATTCATTATATAATTTCTCTATTTATAATTTTAGTAATATTTCCATCAATAAAATTCACTTTGATGTTCTTAGTAAAGGTTTTAAATATATTCCTAACACTAAAGGTGACATAGTTCAAACTATAATAGATATGAAATTGTTTTTGAGAAAAGTGAACCTACAAGTCACATTACCCCCCAGGGGATTGGACCTTGGTTCCCAGCAACAAGTATTAACTAGAAAAAGTACATTTAACCCCCCATATCACCCCCAAATAAGAAATTTGGACTCCGTTCTGGAAAAGAAAATCAGAAAAGAATTTAAATTCAGTATTAAAGAGAATAATATAACGGAAGAAGAATCTAAGATGTTGAATGACTTAAGACAGAACAATCAAATAAGGATTATGAAACCTGATAAGGGGGGAGGGGTGGTCATCATGGAAAATATTATCTATGATGGAAAAATGAATACCATCCTAGGAGATGACAACAAATACAGGATAGTTTCTCAGAATGAGGTTCTTTTGGCATACCAGAAAATAGACAACATTTTAAACAATATGCTTATGGAGGGCACTATTGATGTGAAATTGCATCAATTTCTTTATGTACGAAACCGAGGATACCCATTATTTTGGTATACCAAGGTACATAAAAATGTTAGTGACCCCCCCTTGAGACCTATAGTGGCAGCTGATGGCTCCAAGACTCTCCCCATGGCCAAATATGTGGACATTATAACAAAACATATGTGTAATACCAACAAATACATTCTTAAGGATTCTTGGGACCTATTGAGGAACATTAATCCTGAATTATTAACTAATGACCTACTTTTTGTGACAATAGACGTCATAGACTTATTTTCATGTATACCTCATGATGAAGGGATGAGGTTTTTTGAAGACATGGTATTTTTAGATAACAAACTTACACATTTAGAGAAAGTAGCAGTAGTTGAATTAGTTGAAGTTGTACTAAGGAACAATTTTATTGGATTCAATGATGAATACTATCACCAAATAAGTGGTGTAGCAATGGGTGCGGCTTGCACCCACTTATGCTAACATTGTATTAGCAGCATGGGAATCGAATTTTGTTCTCAATTCTGGTTATGAGCAATATTGGACACTTTATAGGCGCTTTTTAGATGATATAGTCATTTTTTGGAAGGGGGGTGTTGAGAAATTTTTAGAGTTTTTTACTTATCTTCAAAACACCACCAACTTTTTAAAATTTACATACACTATGTCCCCTGACAGATTGCAATACTTAGATGTGGAAATATATAAGAATGGGAACAATACGGACTTTGAAACTAAGGTTTTTAGAAAAAGCACCTTCTGCAATTCCTTTTTACATTTCACTAGTGCACACCCCCCACACTGCAAAAGGAATATTGTTAAAGGACAATTTGTGAGGGGGTGTCGCATGACTAGTAAAAATGAGGATTTTGTTAAGGAATGCAACACACTAGAAGGAATGTTTTTAGCTAGGGGCTATCCACAAGAATTCATATCTAATATTAGAAAGGAAGTGGAACTTAACAGACCTACAAAATTCAAGCCAATTAAGGGCAAAGGACTTATCTGTTCAGACTCTAACATTCCACCCCAGGAGAAAATGAATAATATTAGGGATACGGAGGAATGTCAGTACAAATCAGCTTTGGTTATGGAATTTAATCCATTCAATACTGAAGTGAAAAAGATTTTTCAGAGGGAATGGACCAATTTCATTTCCTTTTCTGATCTTCATAATATTAATAAAGATATGCCAAAAATAGTATATAAAAATGGCAGAAGTATAAAAAAGTTGTTAGAACACAACAAATGGAATACTAGAGAAGATTCTTCCAATATGGCCTTACCTGATACAAGGTACGGAACATACCAGTGTGGTCATTGCAACCAATGTCCATACATTAGTAATAAGGCTATGGTTGCCATAACAGCAAGGGATTGCAATATAAATGCAACAGGTCACTTCAACTGTGATTCTCAAGGTGTGGTATACGTAGCTCTGTGTTCACAATGCAATTCCTACTACGTAGGAAAAACAGAAAGAGCATTGAGGAGGAGAATCTACGAACACATCTACGAAATATCAAAGAAAAAAGAAACAAATGCTCTATACAAGCATACCTTAGTTTGTGAGAATTCTAGTTTTTCTTTCTTTGTGGCAGAACAGGTTAAAAAGGAAACAAGGGGAGGCCTGTGGGAGGAAAGACTAGAATCCAAAGAGCTGTGGTGGCAGATTTTTTTGGAAGCAACAAGCAGTCCAGGGCTGAATGATCACATATCTTTAAGTTCAGTACTAAAATTAAGAGCAGCTAGAATTTAGGTGAATTCTAGTTATAGCCTAGTAAGAACAGCAGATGGTGCTATTTTAACCATGACTTTTTTAGTAAGTTAGAATAAAGGAAAAGAAGTATTTATTGAACAACAAGATTTTAACTATTTATTTAAATATTTATTGATTTTTTTATAGCTTTAAATGCTTAGTACTATTACAAACAAATGGGTTTTAAACATATCAAACATAATGAACTGTGTATTTATTGTGATGAGCATCAAAGTGGTTTTATCTTTTTTAATCAGTTCTTATGAGCCATTTTTCATTAATTAGTTAATGGGATTATTAAGCAATGGGTTTCATTGGTTGGTTTCAACCATATGAGTGTATAAAATGTGTTTTCTAAAATGAATGGTTGTCTGATGAAGTCTTACAGTTTTATGTGGACGAAAACGCATACTGATTTTTTAAAAGCGTTTACGTTTTATTCGTGTACAACATTGCATTGGTGAATAAAATCTTTGTGTTCGACTGTTGAAGGACTGTTTCCGTGATTTTGGATTATTGGTATAAAAAACAAACATGGACATGGGAAAGAAAAAGAAATCTGATATGGTACAATATTTATGCAAAGGAGAAATCTAAACTAATCAATACGAAAAGAGCACCCCAAAGATATTTGAAATGACATACAGGCAAATGCATCCAGATATAGAAAACTGCAAAATACAAAATAAAATAAAATAAAAAAAAAAGATCATGAAGGGAGAACACAGAACAGAGGATTAGTAAAGCAAAAGTTAAACAAATAGAATGTAAAGTTATGGAATACCTCAAAGTGAAGGATTTAGTGTAGAAAGTCTAACACAGGTTATGTCACAGCATGATGAAACAATGAGTCCCAAAGTAAGAAGAAATAGGAGTGGGAGACATCTGAAGAAAAAATATGGGAAAGGGAAAGAAAAAGAGATTTAATATGGTGCAAAATTTAAGCAGGAAGCAAAACTACTCAATAAAAAAGCAGCACCAAAGATATTGGAAGAGAAATACAGGCAAAGGCATCTGGATATGAAAAATGTCACAATACAAAAATAAGAAAAAAGGGGGAAAGTAGAAAAGTGGATTGGTAATGGAGAAGTTAAAGAAATAGAAACTGAAGTTATGGATTACCTGCAAAGTAAAGGATTTAGTGTAGAAAATCCAATTCAGGTAACATTATAGGACGATGGAACAATGAGTCCCTAAATTAAAGTGAAACAGGTGTAACAAGAAGTATCTGATCATGTGCCACATGAAGATATTCTGTATTCAGTAGGAAACAAATACAAAAGTTCAGTTGGAGTTGCAAAGCAAGAAGAGGAGCAGGAAACTGGCAGCTCTGACACAGTCAATGTTGTAGAGTGATAGGCCTTTCAAAGGTCTATAGGTTCATAGGTAGGTACTAGGCTATCTGCCCAAAGGCATTTATAAGCCTAGCCAGAATGTGTTGGCTTTCGCTGCCCCCTTAGATTAGTTCCCTGTGCCTCTGTCCAGCACAGCCACTGAAGTGATCCCCAGGGTAAACTTTCTGTTTCCCATCCACTCGTCATGGTTGCTCTTGAAGAGTGTTAGTGAGGAGATCTGCCTAATTTAGACTGTAATCTTGTTCCAAAGCATGGGAAATCTCTAGGACAGGAATCTATCACTCCATCACATCCTATTTATTGTTGTGGTGAGGTTTAGATCCCCAGAGCATGTGGCTCGAGGGGATATGGGTTTCTTTAGGTGGAGTATTCCATCAATTCTGGATTGGACATGGCCTTTCATGTCATGCAGAGATTACCTCTGAGTAGGCAGTATGCAACCGAGTACAGCTGGAGTTTCTTTAGTCGAGCTGCATAGGGCATCTGTTTGAGGCCAGTGATCCTCTTGGTTAGGTACTTCTGGGGTCTTTCCAGCTGTTGCAGGTGTCTTGTAAGGTACATCCCAAATGGGGCATTGTACTCTATGATGGGTCTGATAAGTGATGAGTAGAGGGGCACAATGACCTCTTTTGATCTGGATGCAAACCCTTTTGTGATTAGGTGGGCCACAAAGAAGGATTTTCTAGCCACTTTGGCAATGTGATTATCAAAGGAGAGATTACTATCTACTTGGGTCCCCAGATCCCTTATTACGTCTTCTGTATTTAAGGGACTACCACCTATGTGGTAGTTTGTGGGTACTTTGTTTTTTCCAAAGGGGATGACTATGCACTTTTGGTATTTAGCTTGAGGCCATGATTTTGACACCAGGTATTTGTCTCAGTGAGACCTTTTTGGAGGATGTCTGTATCAGCCAGAGAGTCAATTATATCCCCTAGCTTGCAGTCGTCTGCAAACTTGATCAGCCATAGTCCTCCTGTGCTTGCCTGTACCTCTGAGAAGTATATACTGAACAGGAGGGGTCTTAGGACTGAGCCCTGGGGAATGCCACTTGTAACTGGTTTAGAGTCAGACCTAGCTCCCACAACTCTCACCATGTGGGTTCTGTCCATGAGCCAGTTGGCAACCCATCTTGTGACGTAGGGGTTTATGTTCAAGCTGGTGAGCTTGTCTATAATACCAGAATGGGGAATGGTGTCGAAGGTGTTTGTGAGGTCTAGGTAGGCTGTGTGTACCAGCTTTCCCTCTGATCTGCCTTAACAAAACTGAACTGGGTAGGGTCCAGTGTTTGGAGGTTCCCAATGTCTCTGTTAATGAGTTCCATAGCCTTGCAGACCAAGCAAGTCAGGCTTATAGGGCGATAGTTCCTGGGGGTCTGTTGTGGCTCCACCTTTGTGCAGTGGATGTGCGTCACTCTATGGGTACGTAGCCTGGGGAGAGGCTGAGTTTGAACAGTGTGTTTAGGTAAGGGGGTTAGTTCATCTTTGAGCTCGTGTAGGACGCAGCTTGGGACACCATCCAGTCTCACTGATGCTGTGTTTTTGGCTTTGGAGAGGGCTGTTTTAACCTGGGTGTCTTTGATTTCAGGGGCTGAGGGTTGCAATGAACCTGTCTGCCAGGATGTTGGCGATATCGGTCGGTTCAGTGTATTTTGTGCCATTCTGCACTAACTCCAAGCAGATCTGAGCATTGCCACTTAGATTCTTGACATAGCTAAAGAATCCCGTGTGGTTATCTTTGGAGTCCTTGGCAATTTTTCTTTCGAAGCTCGCCTTGGATGATTTTATGAGGGATTGTAGTTTCTTGCTGATACTGATCAGGGATGTATTCCCTTCCTGGGATTTTACTCTTTTCTGTACTAGTTTCTTCCTTCTATTGTATAGCTTGTTTATGGCACGGGTCCACCACATTGGTTTCCTTTTCTTGGAGGAGTAAGTCTTGGTTTTGCTTGGGATAGCATGATCCATGCATTCTTGTAAGTGCCCGTAGAATGCATTAGTTAAGGATTTTGCAGCTTGGACAACGTTATCCTTTAGCATGGGGGCTTTGAAACTTTCCACCTTGGTCTTAAGTAATGCGAAGTTTGCTTTTGAAAGGTTTTTCACAATGGTTTCCTTGTCTGGGGGCGGGGGAGGAATGTGGATATCCAAAGTGATTTGTTTATGGTCAGATCTAACCAGCGAGGGGTTGACCTCTGGTGTGGAACACCAGTCGTCCATGTTAGTGATGACCAGGTTTAATATGTTGTCACCACTAGTGGGAGTGTTGACCACTTGATACAGGGTGTTTGAGTTTATAAATTCTAGGAAATGTTGGGCAAGGGAGTTAGTACTTGAGTAGTTCTCCCAGTTAATGTTTGGGTAATTGAAATCACCCAATATTAGGGTGTTTGGTAGGACCTTTATGTTTTCCAGTGTTTCCAGAAACACGGAATGGGGGTCCTGGGACATGGTGGGTGATCTGTAGCAAGCTACAATTTGAACTGCAGTTTTGCCTGTTGTTAGTTGCACGTGGATGATCTCTGAAGCATCGTGCTGTGCCACTACCCTGGAGGTGTGGGTATCCTTGATGAATATGGATATGCCCCCGCCTTTTGTATTTCGGTCCGGGTTCTGTGGCCAAAATGTATGGTATGAGTTGTAGCCTGATAGTGCTGGGGTGCTCTCTGGAGCCTTAAACCAGGTTTCTGTTACTGCACATACATCAATTTTCTCCATATTGAGGAGTGCCTCGAGTGCATGCATTTAGAGGTTTAGACTTCTGGCATTGAGTAGCATTACCCTCAGTTTTTTGTTACTCGTGCTATTTACGGTGGTGGGTTTGTCTTTTGAGCTTTCCCTAAAAAGGGCAACATGGTGGTGGCTAGAGCCTTGGCCAGTATTCGAAAGCCTAAGGGTGACAGGTGCAAGCCGTCTCTAGCAAAGCAGCATGGCTTGTCGAGCATGTCATCCCAGGTGGACAGACACTGGATCCCCTTTGAATGACACCAGAAACTTAGCCAATTGTTGAAATTGATCATTTTTTCTTTATACAGTGGTATCATTCTTGGTGAGGGTAGGATGCTACTCAGGGTCAGGGTCATACCGGCCTGGGCTATGTGATCAGAGAGCTCTTCCATGTCTCTTTTCATGTAGTCCAGGGAGGTACGGCTCAGGTCATTCACACCAACATAGACAATGAAGGAGTCATATTTGTACTTGTTCTGGAGTGACCTGAGTGCTTGTGTTATGTGGCAGATCCTGGTACCCGACAGGCAGCTAACAGTAACCTTCTCCTTAGTCAGCCTAGTGAGTGGGACTTCAGTGTGCCTGACTGTAGAGTCACCTATTACTAGTATGTTGGGTATGTTATTTTGCCTTAAGGGCTGTGATTGCATGGCACACTGATTTTGTGAGGTATGTGTTTCATGGTTTGTGTTTGGGGGTGGAGGTTGCTTGGATGTCTGCTTTGGAGGTCTCTGTTGCTTTTGCAGATTTTTATTTAGAGCCTCTGAGTATGTTTTTATGTATTTATGTGTGTTTTTTGCCAGTGCTGGTTTAATGGGCCTATGTGAGACCGGTGGTGTGATGCAAATATTTCCCTTCTCCTCCTGACTGTCTGATCCAGTCTTGGGTTGAGAGAGGTTAGCCTCCAGTGTGGCTGTATAATTGCATCTCTCACATGTATTAGTGTTTGGTGGTAGGAGGAGAGGGTTGTCTGTGTACATGAGGCAGTTGTAACATTGCCTCAAAATGACCAGATTCACCAGTTGGCCTGGAGAGTACATCTGAAACTGCCCTTTGGACATGCTTGGATAGGTACAGTGAACTGTTTTACTGAATGGCTGGTAAGGTCGAATAGAGAGCCTTGTCCTTCTGTCCAGTATAGGAGATTCTAGTGCTAGGGTTTATAAGTGCTTGCTATGAGTTTTGAGCAAGTGCTGGGCTGAGAAATGAATGGCTTGAGTGTTTAAGTTGAAAGTTTGTCTAGTTCCAAGGAAAAAATTGAAGAGGAGACTTTGTGGAGCTGGGAATAGTTATACCCTAGGTAACCAGTGCTGCCCGGCACGCAAAACCGGGCAAATGCGGTTTTTATAGCAGGGAAATGAAAGAGATAGAAATTAGCCCAAAATGGCCAATAAACTACTAATTTCTGGGCTGAAACCACTCCTCCAGGGACAGATAGGCTGCTCAAAGCTCCCATCTCTCACAGGTGAACAGAGAAACTTCCTTCTATCCAAGTGAGGTATGAGCAAAGACAGAGATTTGTAACACATCCCTGAATTCAGCACTAACCTGAAAACTGGACTATACTAGCTTAGAAAGGTGGGAAACAAGTATATATATATATTTTTTTTTTTTCAGAAAATAAAGCAGATACAATAAAAACAAACACTTCAAATGCCCAGAAAAGGATAATTGTTGTTATATATCTCAGATCAGAGTTGCAGTCAATGCCCCTAGTAATAAAGTAGGAAGAAACACAAATGCAGTAAAAACAGATGAATAAAGTGCAATTGTTTTTCTTTTATATATATAAAACAATAGAAAATGAACAAACTTATTTAAACAAGTTACCCAATTAACCAGAAAAAAGCTCAAAACTGAGCCCTGTTCCAGCAGTCTTCAATCAGACAATTTCTAACTGCACACTCCTGCCACTAGGGTGCAGGGGAACCTTCTCCAATAAAAGATGGCCTGGATCAGTGCTCAAGTTATACAAACAAAGCTAGATTCAGCAGGCCTGAATCTGGTCTATGCTACAGCAACAAGGCGCACCAATTTCAGAAAGAAACAGTTCAAATAAGCAGGCACAATAAGCCTGTGACCAGAAATTCCCAGCTCAGAAGGGCAGAATCCAGCCTCTCCTCCCACAAGAGTGCAGACCACCAACCTTCTTAATGTAGAATAACTGG
This sequence comes from Protopterus annectens, assembly GCF_019279795.1. Classification (NCBI taxonomy): domain Eukaryota; kingdom Metazoa; phylum Chordata; order Ceratodontiformes; family Protopteridae; genus Protopterus; species Protopterus annectens. The sequence continues at coordinate 1,569,389,818 of NC_056729.1, forward strand.
CCTGAAGCCCAAGTGCTTAAACCAGAACTAATACACTTTTAGAATAGCAGACACTGGGCCTTCAATCAGCAATTCCCAGCTTAGAAGGATGTAAGCTACCTGTCCTGCCACAACAGTGCAGACCACAAACCTTCTTAATGTAAAACAACTGGTATGAAGCCCACGTGCTTAAACCAAAAGACTTAGAATAACAGTTATAATTTACTCAGGCTACTACCAAGCAGTAATAAATGCAACAGAATAAATGAAATTGAGTACTTTTAAGAAGAGGCAAAAGCAAAATAAAGTAGGAGGAAACACAAATACAGTAAAAGCAGATGAATAAAGTGCAACTTTTTTTTTTTTTTTTAGTAAAGTGCAAGGAAAGAGGAAGGAAGAACATAAGTGGGTTGGCCTTCTCAAATTTTCTTTCTCTGTATTAAGTAGAGTGAACACTAGACTCAGAATATGATCTCACTGTACTCGGTTAAGTGAGCAAATGAGATGGACCCAGGAGGAGTGTTCAAATAGAGACTTACAGGAAGGGCGGGCAATTCCAGAGCCACCAACACTAACACCAAGATAAGAACAGGGAGGGTGGTTGGAGAACTAACTGCAGAGAGACACACAGCACAATATTCAGTAAAACAATTAGGTAACAGAAAAAATGAAATACAGTACTTTTAAAACTGCAAGTTTGTACTTAACAGAAGACTAAAATACAGTACTGCAAGTTTGCACTTAACTTCAGCTTCTAATGCAGGTGATTGTAGCCAACCAAGTCACTCAGAAATTGGGCATAAAATGCCCATACAAAAGAGAAATGGATGACACACAATGCTGCCGAAGAGAATATGTCACAGGAAGATGTTCTGGAACTTTCTGTAGAATGTCCGCAGGAAATGGAGAACAAAGAATGTGCCCTCAGTTTAGAAGAAAATGATCTAGGAGAAGAGTTACTTGATTTAATAGCGACAGACATATTAATATTGATGAAAGAAATAGCGTATAGAAAGTTAATAAGACCCAAAATGTTAGAAGTCTGATAAAATAGATGAACATTGTAATCAAGACTATTAACATAAATTCATGTGGTATAACAAAAGTAAACAGGCTTTATTACTGTGAAGTTAAATTAATAATAGATAAACTCGTACCAGAAAAAACTGCAGCACAATAAGGGGAAGGAAGGTAAGAAATCAAATGCCATCACGGAAGCATTGAATAAAGAAAACTATAAACCAATTAAGACAAGAAGTTAGTGTTAGAAGAATACAGAAGAGGGACTAAATCAACAAAAATACTTAAGAAAGACAGGCGTTATAAAAGCAATGTGCAGTATCAAAACAGACCAAGGTCTATCATACATTATTGCAAAATAAACTAAAGAAATCAGCACAGGCAGAAAAAATAGAAGATGTGTGGATAAATATAAAAGAAAAGTACAAAATAAGCAAATAATTGATGACCCAAAAAAGTGTTTACAGAGAACTGGGAAACAAAGCAAAAGGAATAGAAACACAACCAAAAAAGAAGAAATAGACACATTCTGGAGAAATATCTGTGAAGACCCTGTGGAACATAACAGAAATGCTAAATGGACAGAAGAAATAAAAGAAACAGTAAGAAGTTCAAATGTACAGGACATGAAATGGGATGTAAAAAAAAAAAAAAAAAAAAAAAACAGGCCCAGATGCAGTACCTAACTTTTGGCTTAAAGTATTAACATATTTACACGAAGATTTAGTCCTGAGTATGAACTACTTTTATGTGCATCCACAGACACCAACCTGGTTAACAACAGGAAAAATTACACTCTTCCTTAAGAGTGAACCTGCAAGCTATCCTAAAACCTATAGTCCGATAACTTGCCTTCCAACAATGTATAGTCATTTAGAAGAAAACTCAATCATGGCAATAGAACAAAAGGGTGAAAAAAGAAAAGTCGTATGGAAAAAAGGAAAATTTGTTGTTAAATAAAGTCATAATGGAGAATTGTAAAAAGGGGAAGAATTTAAGTATGGCATGGACAGACTACAAAAAAGCATTAGACAGCATCCCAAATTCATGGATAAAGGAGTCCTTACAGATGTGGAAGATGCACCCTACATTAATAAATTACATTACAGTGACCACGAAACAGAGGCAAACCACTTTGCAGATAAGCCATGATAAAGGACAAATAAATATTCCAGGCACAGAGATTCAATTCGAGGTTGACTCTTTCACCACTGCTCTTTTGTTTTGCCCTTAATCCATTAAACTGTCTATTTAACAGATTATGTCAGGATTACAATTTGGCCCCCTAAAAACAACCATCCTGAAAGACTTCTCATCTTCTTTTTATGGATGATTTAGAACTGTATAGTTCATCACATGAGGTACTGAAAGTACAACTGCAAGTGGTTAAAACTTTCTCAAATGATGTAAAAATGACAGTTGGTCTTGATAAATGTGCAAAAGCAACTTTTAAATCAGGAAAGCTGCAGCACAAAGAAAATAACAGTCTGGGACAGGAATGTGATATAAAGGAACTTGAGCAGGAGGGAATATATAAAATTTGAAAATTGATGAAGGATCAACAATAAAAATATGAACAAATGCAAACAAAACTCAGTAAGGAATATTTTAGAAGACTAAAACTAATACTGAAAACAGCCCTGATATCTAGGAACAAAGTCTAAGTTATAAAGCAATATGCAATTCCTGTTCTAACTTATGGTTTTGGGGTGACTGACTGGTCTGAAACGGTACTGGATCAGCTGGAGAGGAAGACAAGAAAAATGCTTCATGCATATAAAATTATACATAAAAATCAGTGTATACCTAGATTATATATTCCTTGTCCTGAAGGAGATATTGCCCTACTCAAAACTGATTATATGTATAGATCTGCAATTGTAGGACTGCATACATATCTGCTGATTTCAGCACATCCAAACATAGTAAAAGTTTTAAAACATGAGGAGAACAAGTCTAAGATGACTTCCCTGCTTAGTTTAACAGATATGCATATTGGTGTCAAGCGGGAATGGAAATCAGCCAAAGGTAAACAAAAATCAGGCAGCAACTGAATGTGTTAAAAAGCAAAAGATAGAATATAAGGGTCTATATTAGATCACCGAACGCTTAAAAAAGCGAACGGTGATTGATCGACCCTATGTAAGCGAAAGCTTAAAATATCGAAGCAACAGAAACCCGAATTTTTTCCTAGGGAAAGAATTTGGTTGTCCGTTTCTATTGCTCCGGTATTTTCAGTGCTGTGGTGGAAAGTTACGGGTCGGGTTCAGGTAAGAGTGCGATTGTGTGGATGTGAGTGTTAGGGCTGGTTACGTGAGTTAGGATTAGGGCGCAGGTTAGGTATGTGTGCGATTGTGTGGACGTGAGGGTTAGGACGGGTTAGGTGAGTTAGAGTTAGGGTGCGGGTGAGGTGAGTGTGCGATAGTGACGGACATTAGGGTTAGGGTTTGGGTTAAGGTAAGTGAATAGTTGGTGTGTGCATAGTTTAGTGTAGGGTTAGGTGTCAGATTTTAGGTGTATGTGTGAGGATTGCTGTTTATTTGGTGTGCTTGTGTTGTGTGTTATGTGTTTTAGAACAGCAATTTTTTTCCCTAGGAAAAAAAATTGCTGTTCTGACAGTTCGAGATTGTAAGCTTTTGCTTATATAGGGTCGATTAATCACCGTTCGCTTTTTTAAGCATTCGGTGATCTAATATAGACCCGAATATAAGGAGAAGGATCAGATGAGAAGGCAAGAAATGTAGAAAAGGCTAAATATAGTTGCAAACACAGAAAACCCCTAGAACAACCTCCTGTCAATCAGGATCTGAATCAGGAATGGTTAGGGAGAGGTGACTTTAAACCAGAAGATGAAATGTTAATATTGCCGGCCCAGGACAGTGGACTATGTACACAATGGTTTACAAAGTTCATTGAACATGTAGGAGAAACAAACAAACACAGGTCTTATAAAACAGAACTGGAAAGAGTTGCACATCTTGTTGCTGGATGTGATACACTAATGGCAGAGGGCCTGTATACTAAAAGGTATAATACTGTGGCAACACTGTTGCACTGGGGATTGTGCAAACACTGCAATACTGAAGTAGGTGAGCAGCATTGGAAAATGAACCACAAACGGTTATAGAGAATGATGAAGCTTATATAACATGGGATCACCCATTACCTACAGTTCAAAAAAATCAGATGCAAGAATACCAGATATAGTAGTCCATGAAAAGAAGACAAAAGTAGAATTGATCATTGAAATTTCTACACCCATTGATTACAGTGTCTTATGTGCAAGGTGTTGTGAAGAGCACTTTTGGCTAATATCAAAGACTAAACAATACTAATTTAATGAACTTTAATCATATTTTGACTTTGGAATGGGGTCCATTCCCGTCATGGTACTAGAAACTCAAAAAAACCTTGGAGAAATTAAACCTAGATGTAGTTAAAGCATATGGAACTGCATTTAGCTTTAATTTGATTTTTACTGGTTCACAGACAAGTAGGCCAGTTTCACCAAACACATCTACACTGACTTCATTTATTTTTGCAATTAAGCCCATTCTGCATGCCATAGCCACTGCTGAGCATATTATTTATGTACAGATCACCCAGCATATAAAGCCAGAGCTCAAACTTGTGAACCTTCCCTCACACATTGCTAAAAATCTACCACTGTACTTCAGCTTGTCTGCAAGACTATGAATTTCGGGTCTATATTATTTCTTCCACAGCTTAGGTTGTCAAATGCTCAATGACTGACACCTAAGCGTTGAAGTTTCAAAATCGCGAATGGCCATATAAACAAATTTTTTCCTCTGGAAATAATTCACTTGACTGTTATCGTGGAGTTGCCCTTTCCCCAATTTAGAGCAATCTCGGAGTTGGTATATTTAGTTAGGGGGGTTGTGGGGGGCACAGCTCCCCACATCGTGGGGTGTGGGAGGCAAAGCCACACACTATATTTAGGTTGAAAACTTAATTTTATTTCTGGACGGCCTAGCGAATTCTTTCCTGAGGAAAGAATTTGTATATATGGTCATTTGCGATTTTGAAACTTCAACGCTTAGGTGTCGATCATTAAGCATTTGACAACCTAAGCTGTCAAAGAAATAATATAGACCCTGAATTTCAGTCTCTGCTTCATGCAACTATGGACACTTCAGGAAACTTCTATATACAGCACATGATATCATACTACCACCAGCTACTTTATCAATTTTAAAACTCATAACTGTTACATGAACCTATGAACTGGACTTTTAACTTGTCAGTCAGATTCTACATCTGACACCACCATCATCATCATCATCTACGACCCTCTTTTTCTCAATTTTCTACATGGGGATGGGGGTGTGATGCCAACTGCTGCCATTTTCCTTGATTCAAATCCACTCTCCAATGGTCATCCTTGAGTATTGCAAGTCTTCTCTGATGCAATCCATTCATCCCTTTGATGGGTGCCCTAATTTCCTCTTCCCTTCTCCTTATCTTTCCTAAATCAACTTCACCAGATTGTCTTCTGCTTTCCTGCACATGTCCCCAAGCCACTGTAATCTGTTCTCTTTGACCTTTTCAGCCATTTAAGCTACTTTGTCTTCTGCTTTGATGTCCCCATTTCTTTGCCTGCCCCACAATGTATATCCTACCACCCATCTCAGACACTTCATCTCCATCATCTCTAGCCTTCTCAACTGTTTTGTTTTCACTGCCTAGGTTTCTGCACAATACAGTAGTACTGGTCACACCACTGTTTTGTGCACCTTACTTTTCAGCTACTTTGGCATTCTCCTGTCATACGCTACCCCAACACTCTGTGCCAGTTGGCTGCCTGCCCTCTGATTCTAGTTTTGACCTCTTCATTCAGAATTCCCTTCTCCTCAACCACCCTTCTCAGATACCTGAAACTGTTTACCTATTCGACTATGTTCTCTTTTATATCAGACTTTCAGCTTCCTTTGATTCCCCCCATTTGCTGCCATGACAGCTGTCTTGTACTCAGTTTCATCTCATGTGCCTTCAGTTTTGCATTCCAAAGCTAATGTTTGTTGATGTTCTTGTTCAGAGTCTGTCTGTAATGCTACATTGTCTGCATACAGCAGCTTTGTTGATCTGTCTCCTCAAACTGCTTGCTAAAGTAGTTCATCACTGGTATGAAAAGCGCTGGGTTTGGAAATGAACCCTAATGCACACCTATTCCCATTGGGAATCCCATGTGAGTCCAAACACTGTTCATACTTGTGCCATTGGGTGGCTGTACACAGCCTGTACTAATTGTACCAAAGGACTTCAAACCATTGCAGAACTTCCCAAATCAGCTTTCTTTGGACCTTGCCTAAGAATGTCCCGGTGGACTCTTTACTCATCTTAACTATCTGTCTCACTACAAACATCAGTTGGTTGTACTGTATTCTGATCTGAATCTGACATAGCACTGAGAGAACCCAGAAAAATGCTTCCTCTACATTATTTTTAGTTTCATTAGCATTTTTTGAGGCAACCACTTTAACCTGCTTTGTTTTATAAATAGCAACAAAATGATCCAGTCTCTTACATCTCTGGCACTTCCTTCCATGTGCGGCACAGTGCTCTGACTTATTTTGAAATGGTCACACCTTGTGAATTTGCCAGGCTCAAAATCACTCTGTTTCTGAATTAGTTGATTAGTCTGATTAGCTTTATGCTTTGCATTTTACTTCGCACACATAATCTGCCATATATGAATCAGTATTTTCACTTTTTACTAACTTTGCTTTCTCTAAAGTTAGATTAGCTTAAAGCTGTAACTTTTGAGACACTTCCACATCAGCTCACTAGACTACAACTCTGTCTCTTATTTGTTCAACTTTCTTGCCATAGCAACCACAATTTTCTTCCAATTCATATATTGTCTTACTAACATTTCCACGCACTCATCTTTTACCTGTATACATCTGAGAAAACACTAGGCAAAGACAAAAGTGGAGGTATTGTGATTATGGATATAGGTGACTATAATGACAGGATGAAAAAAAATTTTAATGGGTGATGCTTACAGGAAAATTACTTTAAATGAATTGAATGGCACTTACAATAAGATTAAGAATTAATTGAATGATTTATTTATTGAAGGTTCTTTGTCGATTGATGAGTTTAATTTTCTATCTGTTCACCACCCTGTTACCCCATGTATTTTTGGATTGCCTAAAATGCACAAAAATATGTCTGATCCACCAATGCGTCCTGCAGTTAATGGATGAGGTTCTATTACTTATCCTATAGCTAGATATCTAGACATTAACTTAAAAGTTCATGTGGCTGAAAAGACGAATATTTGTAGGGACTCGTGGGATTTTTTGAAGATAATTAATAATTTAGAATTTAATGAGTGTGTTTTTTTTTTTGTAACCATTGATGTAAAAGACCTCTACACTTCATGACACTGGGGTTGAATGGGTTTGTGATTACTTACTTGAAAAAGGGATACCCCAACCCAAAATTAATGTATATGAACAACTATTTGATCTTGTTTTAAAAAATAATTGTATATTTTTTAACAAATCATTTTTTATTCAAGTGGTGGGTGTTGCAATGGGATCACCTGTGGTTTTCTGTATGCCAATATGGTTATGCTGCAGTGGGAGAAAAAAATTGTCTTTAAATCACATTTTTTTATCAGTTACTGTAGAATATATGTTAGATTTTTGGATGATATTTTCATCTTTTGGGATGGACCAAGGGAGCTAATTGATGATTTTTTTGTTTTACATCAACAATTCAACACCTTTTCTAAAATTCACTCACAATATAGGTGAAGATGAAATTTCATATTTGGATGACAGACTATTAAAGGATAGACATTTAAGAAGATTTGTATCAGAAATATACCGAAAGGAATCTTACTCCAATAGCTTTTTATACTTTGATAGTGCACACCCTTACAAGCAAAAAAGAGCGGTAGTGAAGGGCCAATTTGTGAGAGCAGCCCGTATGGTATCTTGCTTTGACTCTTTTCTGAATGAGTGTGATGTACTTCAGGATATGCTTTTAAAAAGGTAGTATCCAAGTGATTTAGTTTACAATGTAATGTTAGACGTTGTTAACAAAAGAGAAAGGGGCTTTTTTCAAGCTATCTTAACGATTGATGTCACACAACATAATAATGTCCTGAAGGGTGTAGATGGACAATATGTGGTTTGTAGTAACACACATAACAATGGTTACAATATGACACTAGAAAAATCAATATTACCAGACTATAACTACCACTCTGCTGTTATTACCACATACAACCTAGTAAGTAATGATATATTAAGAACTTTGGAAAATAACTGGATTATTTTATCTTCATGCAATGAAATCGGACAATGTATAGGTGAAAGACCTATTGCAGTATACAGAAAAGATCAGTCCCTTAAGAATATACTTGAAAACAATACCCAGGTTTATAGTGTTGGAGGTATGAGAAAATGCGGAACTTGTAGATATTGCCAATATATAATGGAAGGTGTTAAATTTAATATTAATAGCATTAGAGTGTCCTTAAAGAAAAAAATGTTGTTGTTATACTGAAAAAGTGGTCTATTGTGCCTTTTGTTGCAAATGTACCTGTTTTTATATTTGTAAAACGGAAAGGAAGTTAAAGAGCCGTATTTATGAGCACTTGAGGGACATTAAACTAAAAATGGACATAAATGCTTTGGCAAGGCATTGCAATGAATGGCCAGATCACGGTTTTAAATTTATTGTTATAGAGCCTATGGAGGTGAATCCAAGGGGTGGACCATGGCCATTATATTTGGAAAGGAATGAAGCCATATGGCAATTGAGAACGAATGCCACTCAGTGGCCAGGTCTAAATGATTCCATTTCAATTACTTGTTTTTTGAAACTGAAGGCCTTAGACAGGTGATTTTGCCAATTTTACTTGTTTAAATGTAGAATGTTTAGAATATAAAAGGACGAGGTAGTATTGAATCAGTGGTGTTAATAATATTTTTAATGTGTTTAATATTTTTAATATTTTTAACATTTTTACAAACACATGGACCTTTTATAATTTGTACATAATGGATACAACACATTTTTTAGTATAGGTAGTTGCTCAGTAGTATTTTAAGTATTCGGTATGAATACGTTTAAGTACTTATATATTATTAATTATTATGAATATATTTAGTTTTATTTATTGTGTTTTAAAATATAATTATATTAGTATAAATGAATATATTATTTATACACAGAATACTTATTAATTTATGATACTTATATTTATGTGCATTCTGACCCTTACCATAGAGTATATATATATATATATATACTCATTCATTTTATGTGGTTATTCATTCACTCATTTATGTAAATAGATTATACAGAGATATGTGTGTGTATACATTTTGTGCACACAAGCACAAGGATATTATTTACATGCTTGTATAACTTTAAATTGTTATTAACTTGTTGCATTACATACACTGTGTACATATACGTGTATTATTATTTATAACTATGTGGCTTGCCGGTTGAACTGTCAGTTTGATTGAAATATACCTTTAAATATTATATCCCACACTACATGAATTATTCAGTAGTAAAAGAAAATGATTGGTGCATTAGTTTTAAATTCTCAGTCCAGGATGTTATAAATGATTTTATTTAATGGGTATGCTCTGTTCTTGAAAAAGTCTCCTATATAGGAGACGAATGCGCTTGGATAATTGGTTATTACTATATTTATTTTACTTTATTTTCTACCTCGGAGTTGTGTTGTGTTAATAAATTAAATTATATTGCATTACTTATTGGATCGGCCTTGAATTTTACCACTGAAGCCATTCAGTTTAAATAATAACATTCCTAAAAATTAACAATAGGAAAACTATATGTTTAACAGCAATTTATATACCACCAGAAACTAACATTGATACTGCTGAAAGCATGCTGTATTGGATACCCCAACAAATTAACCATGAAACTATAATACTTGGAAACTTAAATACTGACTGGCAATTCATAAATTCCCACTGAAACCATAAACGTGTACAACTTCAGATAATTAAAAACCACACCTACTAGAATCAATAAAACTTCAGAGAGACACCCGACATTAGACTGGATTCTTACAAACAAACCAGACAAACTGACAAAGGTAAGCTGCCTCTCAGATAGCATAAGTGACCATATACCAACAAATGCCATTAGACCTCACTGTAACCTAGATAAACATATTATCTATCATCAAATATGAAACACAACTAATTTCAACAAAAATATTTTCAATGAAATACAAAAAAACAATACAACTGGAATGTACTTATAACAACGCCACTAGATACACTTTAATAATGTAATTTTATAGACCTTAAATAATATAGCACCAGTGTGTAATAAAAGAGTAAAGTCCAACCACATACCATGGCTGACAAAAGAAAGAACAAATCATGACAAAGAGATAAAGCCTGAAAAAAATCAGTACAAAAATAGAACTCAAAATGCCTTCCAGCAATTTAGACATCTTACAAACCTTGCTAAACTCCATGTCAAACAGGACAAGCAAACATACTATACCAACCCACAAGACAAACATAAAAACAACCCAATCCTTATTTGGTCATCACTAAATAAATTACTTCACCCCACAAGACCACCACTCCCTCTCCAAAAACAGACAATATGACAGACTCTCTCCCAAGCAGTTTATTTCCTACTTTATACAATCAATCAATATTATCTCTCTTAGTAATACACCTGCCACCCTCCCTCTACCCCTGTTCAAAAAAACCACCCACAAGTCTTCAATTGTAGTTCAGCACCTGAAGTTGCTCCTTAAACTAAAAACTACTTCTGTAGCTAAAGACCAACTACTATCAGACTACCTAAAAATGTCCGCAGAAGTCATAACCTTCCCTACTAATTAACAGGGCCATAGCAAAACGATATTTCCATCACTGTGGAAAAAATCCTTCATCATACCACTGCACAAAGGCAGCACATCTACAGAGTTTAATAACTACTGACCAGTAGTGATTCTCTCCACCCTCTCCAAAATATTAGAGAAAAGCATCCATAAGCAGCTGATGCGATACCTAACCTCAAAAAAACTGCTCCCAGAAACGCAACATAGCTTTAGGCCTCAGCACAGCACCACTACTGCTCTACTACATTTTACCAATATAATAAACCAACACAGAAACAGTGGTCTGCTTGTGTCAACCATGTTCTTACACTTGTCAAAGGCATTTGATACCGTCTCGCACCAGCATCTGCTTGTTCGACTCACCTCAACAGGACTTTCACAATACTCCTTGTGGTTTCGTAATTACCTAACTGGAAGGTAACAAGCCATTAAATGGCAACAAATCTACTCATCCTTTCAACCAGTTACTACAGGTGTTCTTCAGGGCTCTATCCTGGGTCCTTTCATTTAATATATTTATTAATGACCTCCACACCTCCACTCACCATGCTAGTTTAGTTCAGTATTCAGACAACTCAACATTGATATGTGTGGCCTCAACAATAAATAAGCTCCAAGACATTACTCAAAAATCTTTCTCCTCTATAGAAACCTGGCTTAAATAATCAAACCTCTTACTCAACCCCAAGAAAACTAAGTTAATGCTTTTTACCTCAAAAAGTTGACAAAATCAAAAGCAATCTTTTATCATAAAGTCAGCAAATAATACTGTCACTGAAACTGCAACAAACAGTATTCCTTACAAATACTGTGAGAAAAACTCTAGCTACCACCTTTTATTGCCAACTCTCTTATATGCCACTCCTATCCTACCAAACTTAAATGATACTCACACAAAGCTACAAAATAGCTAAATATGCCACCAATCTCCCTCATAGAACCCACATTGTCATAGATTAAAATAATTTAAATGGCTTGATCTACACAACTACCTAACTTATTCACAACTACAGCACACAGACTCATTCATCATCCAGAAAAATGTCCTGCACTACAATACTTATTACAACTGTCCAGCAAGGGACCTCCTATCTAGCAACAAATTCTTATTACTTACAAATAAGTCAAATAATGTTGCAGGAGACTCGCTCTACTCCCAGTACGTTACTAAACTCTGGAATAGTATCCCCACTAAAATAAAACTCTCCAACAAACTCAGTAGTTTTAAATCACTGCTTAAAAAACATCTTAACCAGTCCTGGTTCTGCATATGCTCATCACAAGATTAAGAATTTGTGTTCAACATATGATACTCTGCAAACACTCTCTTTACACAGAATACACTCAGCCTCTCTTTGAAATGACAAAATGTTTTTATACATAACTGCTACCTGTACAATGGGTCCCCTTCAGAATACTGAAATTCAAAACTTCGAAACCCATTTGATCGCAGACCATATGTTCGAAGTTTTGAAATACCGACATTCTGAACGGGAAATCACATACAGCGTGGACCGGGAAATTTCCCTTGTTCTCACTGTAGTGCGGTCTCGGAGTTGGTATATTTAAGTAGGGGGGGGTGTGGGGGTTGCAGGGGGATGAAGCGCCCCTGCTATACACAGTTTAATGTGTGTTTTTTTACTTTTATGGGTCTAGTTCACATTTTTGAACATTCAAATGTTCGATCATATGGTCTCAGCCATATGAATTTCGAACATTTAAGCGTCCAGTTATGTGAAGTAGACCCCTGTACAATCCACTAAGTTGCATGTGCCTCTCTCTTTAGTCACTTCCACCTCTGTAAAATCTTAGAATGTATAAATGTAAAAAGAAGTTATGTATTCACCATAACGTTCCATGTTTGTTGTCCATCTCTCCATTCATTCCTACTTGTTGGGTTCGGAGATCTGGGAAATTACACAATGCATGATGGGATAGCTATTCAGCCACGAGCCAAGTGAAAGACTTCGAGCTATAGTATGCAGCCTAGTCGGAGCCGATCAACAAGTAAGAATGAAGGCAAGATAGAACAACATAGCATCTACTTTTTGTGTATAAATGTAAATAGAAATGTAACTACTCTGTGTTTAACTGGAACTTAGTATAATGCAATGTAAGCAAATGGAGCTTTTCTCCCAGGGCCTCCACTGAAAATAGGGATTACTCAGCTGGACTTTCCCAGTAAACAAAGACAAATAAATAAATTCCTACCTGAGATGATTGGATTGCTAATACAGCAGTGCAGCATTAGGGTGGTGCTGCACTCTTCAGTGTGTCATCCTTCATATGAGACTAAACTGATGTCCCATCTGCTTGAGCTCGTGGCAACTCAGGTGGATGTATAAGATCCCATGGCACCTACTGAAAGAATAGAGGTGCTTTATTAACATTCTGTGGGGTTAGTTTGGCATAATGTTAAGGTCTTCACCTCACCTCACAGACACAAGGTACAGGTTTGATTCTGATCTCGGGTTATTGGTTAGGCATAAAATGGCCCCCTCAGGGCTGTTACCATAGAATTCACCAATGAATCTATGACACAGAAAAATCACACCCATACCTAACTTTTCACTATACATGCTAACACCTAAAAGTCCAAAAGAATTACTGATGATCTGCTATATTTGGCAGTATGACATAAAATATACAACAGTTACTATAAATTGTAATTTTCCCTATCCTAATACTGCTACTAAAATAACAACAGAAACATTTTTATTTTGGAATATTAATGGCATCCAGGTAGTTTCCAAAATAAAACTTTTTTGACATTTGTTATACAATCTTTCTTTTGACTTTTTCCCGGTTAGGAGTCGCCACAATCGAGCTCTGGTCTGCTAATGATTGGCAGTGAATTTTTACTGTGCCGAGTTACCAACCCGATGCCCAACCTTCAAAAAAGGTACACCCATTCATGCATGCACCTACCTGCATGTCTTATATGAGTATTAATATTTGCTGTTTACAGGAAAGACGTATGGTGGGGGTTCCCAACTAGAATACATTAATAAAAGTTAAATATGAAATATTTTCTGTTGGTTATTCATCTAAAATTTGCACAGTAGCAGTAATCATAAAGAGAAGTTGGCTAATTCAGATTGCTTAAGTGATTAAAGATGTAAATCACCTAAATTTTACAAACTTTTAGACATAATTTAAGTTAGGCTAAATCTTCGTTTCTGCATAAACGTTCACAACTTCTTTTAATAATGTAGTGGTCACCTCTTAATCCTAGGATGGGATTGGAATTTAACCTTAGGTTCTCCCTTTGATAAACTGGAGCTGACCACTTCAGGAAATAAAACGGATACAAATCCATGGCTTAAATGATGCAGACTTACAATGTTTATGATCCCTATGCAGCCCTGTTCCCCAAGGCCAAGAATAACATGTTTTACTCTGCCACACACAAATCTTGGGCTTGCTTAGATTTTCCTCTAACATCTACATCAATGATGCTCCTTAGCATCAAAATAAAAACAGAACACACATAGTGCTCAGACCACCCCTTCATTTAATACAACAGCAACTTACCTTTTCATTTATTTATTTCTATTTGTTGACCAGGATAGTCCAACTGAACAAAATAATGCCTTTAAAGATACATATAAACTAGTCCCACAGAGAAAACAGATTTGACCTCTGTTCAGCTTTAATGTACTGACTATGTTATGAGTTATGGTGACAAAAGCTTTGGCGAGATTTAGGACTACTGCAGCAATGTAGCTGCCTTGATTTAGGTGTTTGCATCTGCAATCAGGGAATGAAAGTAGAGCAGATTTGGTACTGTGTTTAGGTCTGAAGCCACGTTGACTGTGGGATAATAATTTGTCATTGACTGTGTGCCTGAGAAGCTGCTTGTGGATACATTTTTCTAGGATTTTGTGTCACTGCAGGATGGCTATAAGTCTGTAGTTTGATAATTGCACAAAAGTGGCATTTGATCAATCACAGAGGAAGGTAACATATTTTCACATTCAACAGACCTCTCGCTACTGATAGCCAGCCCTACTTGCTGTATTTTGTATATATTGTACATAGCTACTGGCTTGTTATGATGTGTATGTAACTTACAATATTTTTCTTGATGTTCTGTAATTTTAATTGTACTATCCTGGAGTGTGAATTTTTATTTGCTGTAAGCTGTTCTGTAACTGGAGCTTTTTTCCTCTGGTCTCCACTGAAAACAGGCTCCTGACCCAGCTGGACTAACCTGGTTAACAAATGTCAATAAATAAATAAAAATAAATAAACAGATATTCTAAAAGTTTTTTATATTGTATACCATAATATGTACTCTTCTACCAATCCTCATATAATTGGACGTGTCACTGACCAGTTTCTTAACTCTTTCCAGGCTAGGTAAATCCCAGAGAACCTTTTGGAACACCCTGGCAAAGATGTCAGTACAGAAGAAGCTGAGACAGCTACAAAAGAATGAAAATGTGGCAAAGCACCTGGTCTGGAGGGTCTCAGTACAGTTTTACAAACATACTGCAGGGGAAACTATCACATATTTTTACTAATTTGTGCAATCATATTAGAAAGGATGTCTTTAAAACTACATTTTACAACCAATTCAAGATTACTTTCATTAGTAAACATAACAATGATAAGATCTTTTACCTTTTTTTATTTTCTGGTATTTGATTACCAGAAAAGTGTGACTGGGTAGGAGCCCATTTTCAGCTGAGGCCAAAACAGATTCAGCTTTTGAATAGGAAGTTTTTCAGAATGGTTTTGAAGGATGGGTGGGAGGGTAGTGACCTGATTGATAGAAATAAGGAGTTCCAGGCCTTAACAACATGGTACGAGTACAGAAAATGCTAAGCAGATTTCATAGGCTTGTGGACAGAAAGGATTTTTTGGTCATTGGATTGTAATGACATAGTTGTACAGAATGTTATTTAGTGCTGGACCATCAGATGGATTATGGATAATTTTAGGTGGTAAGAAGATGCGTATATGTTAGCTGATGGAACAGTTCTAACCACTTTACGATTTTTAGTACTATACAGTGGCAGGTTCTGAAACGGGTATTTGCTGCAAATTTAACAACTTTGCTATAGCATTATTCAACTTTTGATTTTTCTGATGATTGAAGGTTAGTAAGGATGGGAGCACCATAAAGAAGTGTGGGGAGGAGATAAGTAGTAGCAAGTTTAGCTTTAGTTATGTCAGTGAGAAAGTTTTTGGCTCTAGAAAGCATCCCTAGTTTTTGATTAGTTTGTCTTACCAAATTTTGTATATGCAGGTTGAATTTGAGTTTATCATCCACTGTTATCCCCAATAATTTGCTAAGTGAGGCGATTTCAAAAGTTGTATTATCAAGAGAGAGGACTTTACTTTTGTTTTTTCATGGGAAAGGGATTTGGAGAAAAAAGTAGTTTTTTTAGGATTGAGCATGGGTTAGTAGTTACAAAGCTATGTTTCAGTTGTTGTTAAAGCTTCTTGAGTAATTTTTTGGAAGTGTGCTACATTGTCAGATGTGCAACTGAGTGTGGAGACATCTGTGTACTATATATGGGAAGCCTGTTGTGAGGCTATATAGACGGTGTTGTTGAGAATGTTAAAGAGGAGCGGACCAGGGACTGGGCCTTGTGGTACACTGGTGGTAACCATACCTCTCAGCTGTCAAGATTTTTGGCACATATTGTGGATTGTTCCACATAAAATTTACAGTTTTCTGGCAAATCACTGGGATGATCTGAGGAATAAAGTAACTAAATAAAGATATGCATTTCAGTTTCAAACTTTAAATTCTCCAGAAAATGTATGTTAAAACAAATTCTGTTACTCTAGCAACTTTCTAAGTTTATAAGAGCAATATTTAAAATATGTCCCTATTTTTGGGCCTTTGTTCCCCCATTTTGTCAGGTTTTGCCCAGATTTCTTGAAGTATTTGAATAAGTAGCTTTCGAAGCATAGAAGAGTGGGCTGACAGAAACCTAATGAGGACATTTAAAGTAGAAGTCTCCTCTGGCAAACTGTGTTGAAGGCTTTGACTAGTCTAGAAATAAGGAGGAGACCAGTTTGCCTTATGTCTGTAGGATCTGGATAGGGAGGATGGGAGTGAGGGCAACCACTGCTGGCTGACCTGTCCTGGGAAGGGAGTTGGCAGAAGCTCACCACATGGATGACAGCTAGCTGGAATACTAGGTGCTTGCATTGTCCGCAGGAGCACACACTGCCATTGTGCAGATGAATGGAAAGGATTCATCATGCAAAGGCATGTGTTTCATAGTTCCAGCACATAGCCGAGTCCAGGGAGCCAAGAAGGGGGTTACTCCACTAGGCAAGGACAGACCACCCAGCAGGACCAGCAAGCTAACTGCTCTCTATCACCTGACTCATGCCTCTAGAGAATGGATGAGTCACTAGAGCTTTCCAGGCAGGAATGAATGGGTTGTAGGCTGTAGACCTTTCACCTAGCCCAGGAATACACAGATCACAGCCCTTGTGGAATGATGGGCTAAATGAATATGCAGGTAGGACAGCCATCAAGCAAGATCCTGCTGGGAAGAAAAAATAAGAAGAATGTTTCCCTTGATGTCAACAAAGACTTTGACAAAACACACATGCAGTAACTGGAAGATGTCCCATGTAATCCCACTACATAAAGGGGGCACATCTACCGAACTCTCAAATTACAGACCCATAGCTATTTTGTCACCACTAGCCAAAATTATGGAGAAATGCATCCATAAACAACTCCTGAACTATCTCATCAAATACAAGCTCCTGACACACTCTCAACATGGTTTTAGACCCCACCACAGTACCACCACTGCCCTCCTCTCCTTTTCTAATGTAATAAATCAAAACCGTAACAATAATTGACTTTCCTCAGCTCTCTTTCTTGATCTATCCAAGGCCTTCGACATGGTTAACCACCAACTACTAATACAAACACTGGAAACGATTTCCCTAGACAACCAGGCAACCCAGTGGTTTCAATCTTACCTGAATGGTAGACAACAGGCTGTCTTATGGAAGAACAACCTATCTACCCTCCTACCTATTACCCTTGGTGTCCCCCAGGGCTCTATCTTAGGACCTCTCCTATTTTCAATCTTTATCAATGATCTGTACAAGGTCATCAAAAAATGCAACTTGTATTCAGTACGCTGATGACTCGACTTTAATATGTTCGGCCACCTCCCCAACAGAGCTGCAGTCTTTATACCAAACTGTTTTTAATACAGTTGAAAAGTGGCTCCTTAATTGTCATCTTCTATTAAATCCTAATAAAACTAAGCTGCTGCTGTTCTCTCCTACTTGCAGGTCTACCATACCAAGCTTCACCATAAAATCGAACAATGGCATCATAATTTCCCCAGATCTCTATACCAAGCTCCTAGGTGTAATAGTAGACAATAACCTTAAGATTGACTTGCACGTTAACCATACTATTAAAGCAGTAAATAAAAAACTTGGCATGCTATACAAGATTAAACCCTTCCTAACTCTCCTAGCTGGGACTACCATTGCCCATACTCATCTCCTTTCCACTCTCCCCCTTATTCACAAACTTGAGTAAGACTGACCTGAACAAACTCTCGAGCTGCTATAATCACATTGCTAGATTTGCCACTGGGTCAGCCTATAGAACACATCACTGTCTTAACCTCAAACAACTAGGATGGCTGGAATTACCCAACCTACTACAGATCAACCAACTAGTAATCACCTTTAAGACCCTCTACCAGCCTGAAAATACACCAGTACTTAGAAACCTTATCACTCCCTACCAGAACCTCAAAACCCTTCAATCATCCAACAAAATGTTAGTCTATACTTTCAAAACTAACAACTCAGCCGAGGATTCTCTGTTTGCTAACTCTGTTGGTAAAATATGGAACTCAGTTCCTGCTGACCTAACCTCTAATCTCTCTCTCTAGCTCAATTTAAGAAAAGTCTTATACAATACTTCAAAACACAATGGTTATGTCCCTGCTCTACTCCCGACTAACTCCTTCCCCCTCAACTGTGCCCATTGAGGACATTTTGTTCCAATATCCTACTAGTATGGTATTACTATACGTGACTGAGTGATGTGTTTTACCTTTTGAATGTAATACTGTACAGAATCTGTAAAATACTGACATATATGAGTTGACTGAGTGATGTGTTTTATCCTTTATTAAATGTAAAACTGTAAGGAATCTGTAAAATGTTGACTTATTGTAAATCTAAATAGTCTTGTATTAATGTTGACTTATTGTAAATCTGAAATAGTCTTGTATTTATGACTGGTGCTTTTCTCCCCTGGCCTCCGCTGAAAATGGACATGTATCCAGAAGGACTATCCAGGTCAACTAATGTAAAATAAATAAAAATAAATATTCAATGAAACTTATTTCTAATTAATACAGCTTTCCTCTACCCTTTTGTAACATCCTCACTAACATGTATACTCCGATTTTACCTGCCTGGCTATAAAAGGCCTTATTTACTTTCCTATAAATAAGAATCCAAGCACAAAAAATGTTGATCCCATTCCACAAATATTTTTATTCTTTACCTGGAACCACTTTTTGACAAAATTATTCATAACCCTGCAATTAGCAGGATGAGCTAAGCTAACTCTTCAATAAAAAACTGCTTCATTTGTAGATGACATCCTGACATACCTTCAAGAATCTTCAATATCTTTAAAATACCATCTAAATATTAGTGGAAATTACAGCAAGGTCTTAAATTACAAACTTACATTACACAAATCAGATTTGCTTCCTCTTTTTTTAAACACTTCATTAAACTATCACTTAAAACATAGGCAAACATACATTAACAGAAAAGAAAACAAGCCACTTTAATATTTTCCATTTAAATGCAATATACATCACATATATTTTCTTAGCGATTATCATCAGTCCCAATTTACAAAAAAAATGCTGAATTCATGCCTTCCCTTAACCTTCAGTCCTTCTCTTCCTCCTGAACATTATTATGCATGTATTGTTCTCACAATTTACATTTACTGCTATGCAATTTGCTCTTTCCCTTTGCTAAAGATTCATCTCCCATTTCTTTTAACTCTTTTATAATATTCAGTACCTCAAACACAGTTGTTGCAGACTTTGGCAGCCAACAGAATTAAACTTACTACGGTCTTACTATGTCTATGCAATTCAGACCCTGTACCCCAGCTCAAAAGAATGATTTCCTTACTTACATCTATTCACTTACCCAATATTTCTAACAGAATAATTTGTACAGCTTTTTTAAAATGTACCAACTTACTACACTCCCAAAACATATGTTCCCAGTTACCCCTTTCTTCTCTATCACACTTCCAACATATGCTATCCAACTGAGGAAAATTTCTTTGAAGTCTGCTTGGGGTGTAAAAATACCTACATAAACACCTCCAAGTAAAGATCCTAAACCTTCTGGACTAGGTTGCATACTTGGGAGCTATACATATGCCTTCCCATTGTTTTCTTGTAAACTGCTTTTCCAGTCCCTCTTCCCAATCTTTTCTAACCTCCTCTGATTCATTCTTATAGTAATCATGCAATATTTTATATGCCCTGCTAATTATTGGGTCTATGTTACATTACCGAACGATGAAAAGAGTGAACACTCTTTCACTGAACTTGAAAGGTCGACACCACTAAACAGTGAAGACACAGAACAGCAATTTTTTTTTCTCAGGGAAAAAAATCGCTGCTCCGCAAAAAAAAAAAATTCAAACATAAAGTGGGGGGCTTTGCCCCCCCACACACACACACACCCTACTTAAATATAACAACTCTGAGATCGCACCATAGTGGAGGAAATGGCAAAGTCCCAAAGAGGGCCCGCCAATTTTTTTCCCTGGGAAAAAAAATCGATGTTCCGTGTCTTTGTTGTTTTGTGCTGTCGACTTTTACAGTTCGATGAAACAGAGTTTGCTATTTTCATCGTTCGATAACATAACATAGACCCTAATTATCCCTTTTTTAACAGCTGCTTCTGTTCTAGATTCAACTCAAAACTCTACCATGGCAGATATTTCACTTAAAATCTCTCTATCCCTTTCCCTTTGCCTGTAGTCTCAGATGAAGCCCTGGTAGGTAAGGCAGTCTCTAGTCTGCAATCAAAATGTCTTCTTGGCCTAATTTCACTCTATTACCTTTCCTGCTTGAGCTATTAGCTCCCAATATTTCAGTTCCTCTGCCAGGTTTCTTCAGGAAATTCCAGCCCCCTCTTGCCTATTTTCTGTACCCCTACTTGCTCCCATCCCTATAGGCAAAATCTTCTTTCTCCACCCTCGTGTTGGCTTAGTTCTTAGAATACTTTCTGCTACTTTATGAATATAATATTCTGTAGCGTTATTGTACATCAGTGTGTGTGTACAGCTTTAAGAAGCTTTCTAGGGACTTGCACAAGTGTATAAATACTGAGCATGTGTGAGTCTAACTGCCATTTTGTAGTTAGCTGTTGAGATGTAAACATGTATGTTTATATAATCTGTCAGTTGTGTATTTATATTTTGTAAAGCTGCTATCCATTCTGATGTGTTTCTAAAGCGTATAAACGAACTACCCCACCTGTTCGTTATTTATACCAGAGAGAGACTTGTGACATGGTATCAAAAGTGGCATGTCTAAAAAGGACATGGTGCCGGAGTGGGATCCAGTTCCCCAGTTTCAGGACCAAGAAGGCACTCAGTTAATATTGGAGGTATATACAGGAGTGAATCATCCCTACTGCACGTATAAGTCGCAAAACAGGTCTGAAACAAATTTCAGGTATTAAAACTTGCTCAAACTATTTATTTGCAAAATATGAAGCAAGGCATTCAGAACGCTCTAAACAAATTTCTAAGTAACAGAAACATCTGATACTACGATATATTAACAGAAATATTCAAAATAACTAGGGAAAATTTTTGAAATAAAGTCCAAACCGCATAAAATGAAACAACCACATTTTTTTTTGCTAAGCACTACTTTTTTACATTAATCAAGGCTAGTGTAGAAAGTGTTCGCATGTATGTGCTGTATTACAGTACTGTTATTTCACAAAATACAGCCATTACAGAGTGTATTTCGCAAAGTACAGCATTTCGAAGAGTTTATTGTGCATTTGAATGTTATTACAAGTGCTAGCTTTGTGCATGTTCATATATAATTACAAGGGCCATATTTTTCAGTGTGTTTGGGTATAATTTGCTGACATGGCAGATGGATTTTGAAAACCAACTCACCTTGTCTTTGATAATAATAGTGCAGAGAATTGGAGAATGTCTGAGCAAGAGTATGATATTTTCATACAGGTTGCATTTTCTGATAAAGATGACTGTACAAAGGCATTTATTCTGCTTAATTGAGCTGGGTCAGATGCCACAGAAAGGTAGCTTTCATTTGTGTATGCACCTGCTGTTTTTGCAGAAGAGGGGGAAATCCATCATATAGTTGTACCCGCTGAGTCAAGGAAGGACCCCGAGTGCTTAAAACATAAATTTAGAGAAATGTGTAACCCCCCCCCCCTAGAAAGGCACTGATTTTACACAAGGGATAAAAAAAAAGCCTGATGAAACTTTTGCAGCATATATAACAGCCTTATTTCTCAAAGCTAAAACATGCAGATTTGGTGATTTAAGGGATGAGTTGATAAAAGACAGACATGTGTGGTATTAAAGATGGTTCTATGAGAAAGATTTTGCTTCGTGACAATGATTTAACTTTGAATGACTGAAGTCCTGCAGTAGTCATTGGGAAACCCAATAGCTTTCTAGCAAGTTCTAAGGAGTGCTCTGCAAACCGCACAGTCTCAGTGAAGCATAAGAGTGAGTCAGCAAACTCAAAGAATGGGCCCTCACCTAGTTTTATTGCCAAATGTCATACCTTTGGTGGAAATCATGAGCCTAAAAGGTGAAAAGGTTTTGTAAATCAAAAGGCGCACATTCTTTTATTAAAAGAGAACATTTTAAGAAACAAGTTGATCAATTAGAAAGCTGCAACCCTACTTTTTATGTTGATGGTGTGTCAGTGCTTCATGAAACAGTCATTTCACACTGAGCTTATCGAAGGAAGGACACTGAGGAAACTCGGAGCTATAATATATAACATTAAGTATCCTGTTTTTTGTTTATTTTGTTCTTTATTTCTTTGTTATTTATAGCACTTTGTGTACTGTGTATTCTTCTAGCTAGTTTCACTGTGTGTGAGGTATTAACTGGAAATTGTCCACTTTTATTAAGCATCTGTTGGGTTGTTTGTTTCTGATAACTTGTTGCAGTTCAACTCTTTTTTCTAGAGGCTCCTTTAGCTGTTTAAAACTTTCATTTAAAGGCTCACTGCTGCTTTTCAGCTGTGAGAAACATTTCTGCAGTTTGTTTCCCACCCTCCCTCCCTCCCTGTTATAGTTGGTGGCTTTGCAGTTGCCTGCCCCTAGTGTAAATTTGATCTGGGACCCTCCTCCCAGTCTAGTGTCATTACCTCATTCTACCCAGTACAGGGAGAAAATTTGAGAAGGCCAATCAGCTTAGTTTCTGCTACTCCTTTCTCTCTTTCCACTTAAAAAAAATGTATCTGCTTTTACTGTATTTGTGTTTCTTCCTACTTTATTTTGCTTTTGCGTCATCTTAAAAGTACTCAATTGTATTTATTACTGCTTGGTGTAACTCATTCTAAGCCTTTTAGTTTAAGCACTTGGGCTTCAGACCAGTTGTTTTACATTAAGAAGGTTTGTGGTCTGCACTGTAGTGGCAGAACAGGTAGCTTACATCCTTCTAAGTTGGGAACTGCTGATTGAGGGCTCAGTGTCTGTTATTCTAAAAGTGTATTAATTCTGGTTTAAGCACTTGGGCTTCAGGCCAGTTATTTTACATTAAGAGGGTTTGTGGTCTACACTCTTGTGGGAGGAGAGGCTGGACTCTACCCTTCAGAGCTGGGAATTTCTGGTTAAAGGCTTATAGTGCCTGCATATTTGAACTGCTTCTTATTGAAATTGGTACACCTTGTTTGCTGTAGCATAGACTAGATCCAGGCCTGCTGAATCTAGCTTTGTTTGTATAACTTGAGCACTAATCCAGGCATTCTTTAAAGTATTCAGTTGTATTTATTACTGCTTGGTAGTAACTTGATTAAAGTGTAGCTATCATTCTAAGTCTTTTGAATTAAGCACTTGGGCTTCAGACCAGTTGTTTTACATTAGGAAGGTTTGTGGCCTGCACTGTGGTGGCAGGACAGGTAGCTTACATCCTTCTAAGTTGGGAACTGCTGATTGAGGGCTCAGTGCCTGTTATTCTAAAAGTGTATTAGTTCTGGTTTAAGCACTTGGGCTTCAGGCCAGTTATTTTACATTAAGAAGGTTCGTGGTCTGCAGTCTTGTGGGAGGAGAGGCTGGACTCTGCCCTTCTGAGCTGGGAATTTCTGGTTAAAGGCTTATAGTGCCTGCATATTTGAACTGTTTCTTACTGAAACTGGTACACCTTGTTTGCTGTAGCATAGACTAGATCCAGGCCTGCTGAATCTAGCTTTGTTTGTATGCTTGTTGTTTGTTTGCTTGTTATTTCCCTGAAATGCTAATTCCACCTAAAACGCGGCTTTTCAGCTTCTGTGGATCCCTAGTGATATCTGCATTGCTTACTGTACTTATTTCCTTGTTTCACTTGAAAGAAAGTTACTGTTTGTCATTTTTGCATTTAGGTTACCTGTAACACATTGTATTTAAGTTACCTGGCACTTGCTCACTAAGTCAGCACTAAAAAATTAAAAGCACTACACCCTCACAAACTCCCCTTGAGTACTTTATTCCCCATTGGCCCTTTTTTTCAATTATAAAGGAATTCCCAATACTATTCTAGCATGTCCAAAGGTCAGTTGTCAATCTCCTCTCCAGTCCAGCTGGTGAATCTGGGAATCTTGAGGCAATGTTACAACTGCCTCATGTACACAGACAACCCTCTCCTCCTCCCAACAAATTCCAACACATGTGAGAGATGCAACCATATAGCCAAACTGGAGGCTAAGCTCTCTCAACTCAGGACTGGTGTAACCAGTCAGGAGGAGAAGGAAACCACACTCACTACAATTCCAGTCTCACATAGACCTACCACGACAGCAAACCAAACACATAAACACACAACAACATACTCGGAGGCTCTAAATAAAAATATGCCTAAGCAGCAGAGACCTCCAAAGCAGACACCCAAGCAACCGCTACCCCAAAACAAAACACGTGCAACACATAGCTCACAAAGCCAGTGTGCCGAACAGTCACAGCCCTTAAGGCTAAACAACACACCTGATACACTTGTAATAGGTGACTCTATCGTCAAGCACACTGATGTCCCGCTCACCAGGCTGAACAAGGAGAAGGTCACGGTGAGCTGCCTGTCGGGTGCTAGGATCCGCCACATAACACACGCACTCAGGTCACTCCAAGGCAAGTACAAATATGACTCAGTCATTGTCCATGCTGGTGTGAATGACCTGAGACGTACCTCCCTGGACTACATGAAAAGAGACATAGAGGAGCTCTCTGAGCATGTAGCCCAGGCCGGTATGACCCTGACCTCGAGTAGCATCTTACCCTCACCAAGAATGATGCCACAATATGAAGAAAAGATGATCAATTTCAACAATTGGCTTAAGTACTGGTGTCATTCAAAGGGGATCAAATGCCTGTCAGCCTGGGATGACATGCTCGACAAGCCACGATGCTTCGCTAGGGACGGCTTGCAGCTGTCACCCCTGGGCTTTCGGATATTGGCAAAGTCTCTTGCTACCCCCATAGTGCCTTTTTTAGGCAAGGCTCAAAAGACAAACCCACCTCCATAGGTATTACAAGGGATAAGAAACTAAGAGTAATGCTACTCAATGCCAGAAGTCTAAACCTCAAGATGCACACACTCGAAACTCTCCTTAGCATGGAGAACATCGATATCTGTGCAGTAACAGAAACCTTGTTCAAGGTTCCCGAGAGCACCCCAGCACTATCAGGTTATACCTCATACCATGCTTTTCGGCCCCAAAACTTGGACCGAACCACAAAAGGAGGGGGGAGTATCAATATTCGTCAAAGATACCCACACCTCCAGGTTGGTGGCACAGCACGAAGCATCAGAGACTATCCATGTGCAACTAACAGTGGGTAAAACTGCCTTCCAGTTTATAGCCTGCTACAGACCACCCTCCCAAACCCAGGAACCCCACTCGGCCTTCCTGAGAACACTGGAAAATATAAAGGTCTCTCCAAACACCATTATATTGGGCGACTTCAACTACCCAAACATAGACTGGGAGCATTACTCTAGCTCCAACACACTAGCCCAAAGGTTCCTAGAATTTATAAACTCAAATGCTATGGAACAACTTGTTACCACTCCCACAAGAGGGGAAAACGTATTGGACCTGATCATCACCAACATGGGGACTCTATGCTCCAGACCAGAAGTGTATCCCTCACTGGTAAGATCAGCCCATAAACTAATCTCACTGGATATTCACATCCCGACCCCACCCCCTGCCCAGAAAACCACAGTGAAAAACTTATCTAAAGCAAATTTATCCTTCAAAGCCCCCGGGCCTGTGGAGAATACGGCCCGGACCGCAGAATCCTTTATAAACGCATTCTATGAACACCTTCAGGAATGCATGGATCATGCAATCCCAAATAAAACCAAGACCCAATCCTCCAAAGGCAGACGTCCTGTCTGGTGGACCCCAGCCATAAACAAACTATACAATAGAAGGAGGAAGCTACTACATGATAGAGCAAAATCCCAAAAAGGGAAAGCATCTCTGATCAGTATTAGCAAAAAACTACGGGCACTCATAAAATCGTCTAAGGCCAGCTTCGAGAGAAAAATTGCACAGGACACTAAGGATAATCACAAGGCTTTCTTTAGTTATGTTAGGAACCTGGGTGGGAATTCACAGATATGCTCAGAATTAGTCCAAAATGACAAAAAATACACCGAACCCACAGACATTGCCAACATCCTAGCTGACAGGTTCAGCGCAAACTTCTCTCCCCCTCCCCACCAAAAGGGCGATATCTATCCCAGCAGAGTGCTGCCCCCCTGACATCTCAGATGCTCAGGCAAGAGCCGCCCTCTCCAAAGCAAAAAACACAGCATCAATGGGACCAGACGGTGTCCCGGGCTGCGTCCTACATGAACTCCAAGAAGAGCTAAACCCAAACATAAAACTACTGTTCAGTCTCAGCCTTACTACAGGATATGTACCCAAAGAGTGGCGTACAGCAACAGTGGTCCCTCTCCACAAAGGTGGTGCCTCAACGGATCCTGGAAACTATCGCCCCATAAGCCTGACTAGCTTGGTCTGCAAAGCTATGGAAAGGATCATCATGGACCTCATAAATAAAGATATTGGGGACCTACAGACACTGGATCCTACCCAGTTCGGCTTTGTTAAGGGAAGATCCTGCCTCTTAAACCTGGTCAATTTCTTTGAAACAGTCACCAAGGCCATTGACGAGGGGAAGGTGGTCCACACAGCCTACCTGGACCTCGCAAAAGCCTTCGATACAATACCCCACTTGGGCATTATAGATAAGTCCACCAGCTTAAATATAAACCCCTATGTCACTAGATGGATTGCAAACTGGCTCAAGGACAGAACCCACATGGCTAGAATTGCTGGAGCCATGTCAGACTCCAAACCAGTTACAAGTGGCATCCCACAAGGCTCAGTTGTGGGACCTCTCTTGTTCGGTATATATTTCTCGGAGGTACAGGCAAACACGGAAGGACTGTGGCTGACCAAGTTCACAGATGACTGCAAACTGGGCGCCATAATCGACTCTCCAGCTGACACAAGCATCCTCCAAAAGGGCCTCATAGAAACAGACAACTGGTGCCAGAGCCATGGCCTCAAGCTAAATGCCAAAAAGTGTATAGTCATCCCCTTTGGCAAAAACAAAGTGCCCACAAATTACCACATAGGTGGTAATCCATTAAGTACAGAAGAAGTAATTAGGGACCTGGGGACCCAAGTTGATAGCAATCTCTCATTTGACAACCACGTGGCCAAAGTGGTTAGAAAAACATTTTATATAGCCCACCTAATCATGAAGGGATTCACATCTAGATCAGGGGAGGTCATCATGCCCCTTTACTCATCCCTCATCAGGCCCATAATTGAGTACAATGCCCCTTTTGGGATGTACCTTACCAGACACCTGCAGCAACTGGAAAAACCCCAAAAGTACCTCACCAAGAGGATCAAAGGGCTCAAACAGAAGCCATATGCTGCCCGGTTAAAGAAACTCCAGCTCTACTTAGTGGCATACCGCCTGCTCAGAGGTGATCTGTGTCTGACGTATAAAGCCATGTCCAACCCGGAATTAATGGACATGCTGCACCTCAGAAAATCCAAATCCCATCGAGCTACGCGCTCGGGAGACTTGAACCTCAGCAATGAAATAAATAGGACATGCTGGAGGGACAGATTCATAATCCAGAGGCTCCCTTCACTCTGGAATAAAATCCCAGTCCAGGTTAGGCAGAGTCCCTCATTGACTCTCTTCAAGAGGAATCTTGATGAGTGGATGGGAGATCGTAGGTTTACCCCGGGTATCACTTCTGTGTCACTGTTAGACAGAAGCACAGTATACTAACCTCGAAAAAGGGCATAGCAAAATTAATTTAAAATGGGTGGCGAAAGCCAAACACACTCTGGCTAGGCTTATAAATGCCATAAGGCAGATAGCCAAGTATGAACCTATGAACATATGAACCTATAAGTAAGTAGATCTGTGGCAAAGAACAAAGTATTTTGTACTGTTCAGGTAAATGGTACACCCATAGAGCTCAAAGATGACACAGGTTCAAAGTGCAATGTTATGTCTGCAGAAATATTTGCTAGAGTATGTGCTGGTGAGAAGCTTGAGTTAGCAAAGTGTGCAAAGCTTGTTGCTTATGGTGGTGAAGAAATTCAAACTGAAGGCTCAGTAATTCATTTATGTTGCTCTGCTAGGAGAAGCTATGACTTGTTATTTTACATGGTCAAAAGCCATGTACAGTCATTATTAGGGCTCAGAGACAATTTGAAAATGGGACTGTTTTCATTTAATAAGGAAGCTCATCATGTTAGTTTTAAAAGACCACAGTTCTAATTTCGCCCAGTATATTTTTTCTACCTATGCTGATCTTTTCGATGACAAACTAGGCAAGCTTCCAGTTGTGTACTCCATGAAGTTAAACCCAGATGTCAGCCCTGTTATCAGGCCAGCCCGGAAAGTTCCAGTAGCTATGCAGAACAGAGTCAAAGCCAAGCTAGATAAAATGGTGCAACAAGGTGTCATTTCTCAAGTAGACAAACCTACCATGGGTACCTTCCATGGTGGTAGCTCATAAGAAAAGCTCAGATGATATCGGAATATGTATTGATCCACGAGATTTGAACAAAGCACTGAAAAGACCTCATCATCCAATCGGTACAGTCAAAGAAGTTGCAGCTCTAACGCCAACTGCCACTGTTTTTTCTGTTTTAGATGCAAATAGTTCATTTTGGCAAATTTTGCTTGGCAAGAAATCCTTGTTGTTTACTACAGCCAGTACTCCATTTGGCATATACAGATTTTTGAGAATGCCACTTGGGATAAATTCTGCCAGTGAAGCCTTTCAATGTGCACTGCAGCAATTTTTTTTCTGGGTATCCCTGTGCTGTTATAGTAGATATTATTCTAGTAGGAGGTAATGGTGAAGCTGAGCATGACAGTACGAAAGTTCTGTAAAGAGCTTGGCAAGTGAATCTTAAGCTGAATCCTCAGAAGTGCAAGTTCAGGTTACAAGAAGTTACTTATGTTGGTCATTTGTTTACCAGTTCAGGCTTACGACCAGACCCTTCCAAGCAAACAGCTATTCTTGAGATGCCAGCTCCACACAACGTTCAAGCCCTTCAACGGTTTCTTGGCATGGTTAACTATCTAGGCAAGTTCATTCCAGATTTAAGCCATCTAGCAGCACCGCTTAGAGAGCTGACATGTGAAGATGTATCCTGGTCAGGGTTGGAACAACAGCAGAGAGCATTTGATGTCCTGAAACAGAGAATTGCCAGTCCACCAACTCTCAGATACTATGATGTTCACAAACCAGTTACTTTTTCCTGTGATGCTTCGAAATTTGGTCATGGTGCAGTAATTCTTCAAGAGGGTCAACCTGTGGCCTATCCATCCGGATCTGTAACCCAAACCAAAATGCAGTATTCTCAGATAGAGAAAGAACTCTTGGCAATTGCGTTTGCATGTTCGAAGCTCCATGATTATATTTATGGTCGACCTATCCAGATCAAAACAGACCACCAACCTCTAGTCACTATTTTAGGAAAGCCTAAGCATTCAGCCAGATTGCAACGTATGACGTTGAGATTGCAGAAGTACAATTTCAATGTTGTCTATACAAAAGGCAGACTTCTTTATCTTGCTGATGCTTTATCCAGATCACCCAGAAATACCACTTAACAGTATGAGAATGAGAACTTTGATTTTGAAGTCATGGAAGTGAGAAATATTTCTTCCACATATCTTGATGAGCTTAGAAATCATACAGCCTCAGATTCTGTTCAAGGATGGCCATCAAAGCAATCTAGTTTACCTGAAGACGTGCAACCTTATTTTCCTTACAGAGATGAGATTTTGTCTGATAATGGTATCGTCATGAAAGGTCCAAAAGTCATTGTTCCAAAGTCCTTGAAACCAGAGTATATTACTGTCTTGCAATGTGGCCACCCAGGAACCGATTCTACTAAAAGGAGGGTGAGAGGACTAGTATTTTGGCCTTCTATGTCACAACACATTGACAGAGTACTTTTATCTTGTTTTGTATGAAACAGTACAAAGCCACATCAACAGAAGGAACCACTTCAGCTACACCAGATTCCTGGACTACCAGGGTCGAGTCTGCAGAAAGTTATTTCTGATAATGGTACACAGTTTACTAGCCAGCAATTCAAAAGATTTACCGAAGAGTGGGACTTTATCCATGTCGCAAGTAGTCCTGAGTATCTGCAGTCAAATGTTTGGCAGAACGTGCAGTTCAAAGTGCGAAACAGTTATTTGAGAAGTTGAAACAAGATAATGGTGATGTTTTCCTAAATCTCTTGAATCTCAGAAATATTCCTTGTGATAAACATCTTGGTTCACCTGCCCAGAGACTTCTGTTGAGACAAACCAGAACTACATTACCAGTCAGTAGTTGTTTATTGGTTCCAAGTACTAAGAATAACAGATCTGTGAAAGCCCATCTGTTAAAGAAACACCTATCCCAGAAGTTTTATTATGACAAGTCCAGCAAACCGCTCAATCCATTACATGAAGGAGAGGCAGTGAGAATGCAAACGTGTGAAGGTTATGATTGGACTGGAGTCGTGAAGAATATTTTCCCCAGAGCCGAGACTGCACATTGTGGAATCACAAGGAGTAGAGTTTAGGTGGAATTGCAAACATTTGATGCCGGTGTCCGAGCCTGTAGTACAGCACCTAGCCTGTGAGAAAGACTGCTTATCTCAGAGTGAGTTGTCCAGCATTCCAGTTCCTGAGGACGTTCCAGTAAATATCCTGTTCCTGAGATAAATCTCGAAATTCCTGATATGAGTTGTTCACTAAAGACTGTCGCTATTGCTAAACCCACTTCTGATTACTATATTATTAGATCAGGTTGCATTTACAGACCATGTTACAGATACTCGGCAACTTGGACATGAACATTGTGTTTGTTTCTAATGTCTATATTATTGCATGTCTTATTCCAATGTCATTTCATTAAGGGAGGATATAGATCAGTTTGTGTGTACAGCTTTAAGAAGCTTTCTAGGGGCTTGCACAAGTGTATAAATCCTGAGTACATGCCAGCCTGACTGCCATTTTGTAGTTAGCTGTTGAGATGTAAGCATGTATGTCTGTGTAGTCTGTCAGTTAATCAGTTTGTTTATATTTTGTAAAGCTGTTATCCATCCTGATGTGTTTCTGTGTAATAAAGCACCTAAACGAACTACCCCACCTGTTCATGATCTATACTAGAGACACGAGTGACAGTTATTATTCTCCTTAAGGATCTGCATCCAAAATCCCACTCTCTCTCTTTCTCTCTCTCTCTCTCTTTAGCTTCCCCCTTGCTTCATCATCATCCCTTTCCACTCTGAATTATAACCTTCTGCTTGTGTTATGTATATGAGCCTTAACTGTGTAGCTCTAAAATATCCCTACAAATCAGGTAATCCTAAACCATCTTGTTCTGTTGGAAGGATCAACTTATCCCACTTAACTCCAAATTCATTTCCTCTTTATCAAAAAAACAATCACACCAAAACTGACTTCAGTTGATTTAAACATTTCACCCAATGAAATTATGTTTTGGGGATAAAGTAAAAATCAGACTTTAACTTATTTGCCACCTCTAACTTATATAAAGCAATGGATGAAGTTAAGTCAGATTTGGATATCTGAATTGAAAAAAAGTTTAGTGTATTTAACTAAAACCTCAATAATCATAATGAACATCTCTTCCAAATGTCTCTATTTTTGCAACAACACTGGCTCACCCTTCCCATCGGATTATTTCAAAGTAGTACATAAAATGCTCACATTCTTTCTTTGGAATTCTAAAATTCCTATAATAAAACTAAACAAATTGTCAGATTCTAAGAATAAAGGAGGGGAAGCTTACACATTGTCAAAGCCTAGAACAGTAAGTCTAGGAATGCTGCAACAGGAAGTTTGCAAGTTTCCTGTGTGTTGTTAACATTTTGATAGATCAAGGCTACTTACCTCATGCACTGACTGCACTGTAGAGTTGGAAAAGAGGGAGGAGAATTTTGTTTTAAGGAGAAAGTGAGGAGCTTACTTTTGTTTTTCACTTCCGCCCTCTTTTCCAAATGTATGTGACCTCAGAACAGGTACATTTAGAGACTGAGGAATGGGAGCTTGCCCCACATCAGAGGGTGACAGATCAGGGAGTGGGGACTTGCTCCCAAACCAGGAGGTATACTGGGGCTTGCCCCTGTAAAGAAAGTAGCTTCAATGTGTTGAAACCACAGAATTGTCACAACTGTAATCTTCTGAGGCTGCAGACCCTTTAGATTATGAGTCAACTAATTACATATGATTAATCATTGTAAACCCATAAAAGTGGCCTATAATTTCCAATCTATAGCCATATTACAATGTGGCACATCCAGTTAACTTTTATTACTCTCAAGGCACATTCATAACTCATCAAACACATCACCTCTTTTGCGTCAAACTTCTATATCTACAAATGTTAGAGCGTAATAGCACATCAGCTTTACTGTTTCAGACAATACCTCCACATATTTAAAACATTACCATTATGAGACTGTATTAGACTCCCAAAACTTGATCCAAAAACTTGACTTAATTTTTGAATTTAAGTTATGCCAGCCCATTATGGTAAACTCCAATATATTAATTAACAATGAAGCTCTGTCCTTGAAAGAGTTCTTATATGCTCAAGGACAGCACACTTTTTCACATGCTCAAGGGTCAAAAATTAGCATCAGTCTCAGATCTAAGTGCAGAGCAGAATCTCAAAAACAAAACTCATTGTCCAGGATCTACAACTCAGTAATTAATGTAGCTACTTTTTCTCCTACACATTCATGAAATTACTGGTCAGAGCTTGCAAATTTATTTATTTATTTTATTTATTTATTTAACATTTGTCAACTGGGAAAGTCCGACTTGGAATGAAGCCAATTTTCAGCGGAGGTGCGAGGAGAAACGCTCCAGATGCATATCTTTATGATGTGGGAGGAAACCGGACCACCCGGAGGAAACCCAAACGAATGCAAGGAGGACATGAAGACTCCACACAGAAGGCACCCCAGCCGAGAATCGAACCGGAGAACCTCTTGCTGTGAGGCAACAACGCTACCGCTGCACCACTGCGCCGTCCAAACTACTGGTGAAATCATATACATTTTACCCTTTGTACAACATACCCATCAGCAGTTTAAATGGGTCTATATTATAGTATCAAAGTTTTTAAATTTCGAATGCTATAATATTGACCCATTTTTGTCGAAAACTCAAAATAGCGAAGCCATGGAACTTTGAAATCTTACCTAGGGTAAGATTTCAGTTGTCCGTTCCATGGCTTCACTATTTACTCTACTGTGGTGGGAAGGTTATGGACCGGGGTAAGGTAAGTATGCGAACGGAGGTTACAGACCGGGTTAAGGTAAGTGTGGGAACGGATCGGGGTAAGATGAGTGTGCGATAGTTAGGGACATTAGGGTTAGGGAGCGGATAAGGTGAGTGTGCGATAGTTAGAGACTTTAGGGTTAGGGAGTGGGTAAGGTGAGTGTGCGGTAGTTAGGGGCTTTAGGGTTAGGGAGCAGGTAAATTGAGTGTGCGGTAGTTAGGGACTTTAGGGTTAGGGAGTGGGTAAGGTGAGTGTGCGGTAGTTAGGGGCTTTAGGGTTAGGGAGCAGGTAAATTGAGTGTGCGGTAGTTAGGGACTTTAGGGTTAGGGAGCGGGTAAGGTGAGTGTGCAGTAGTTAGGGACTTTAGGGTTAGGGAGCAGGTAAGGTGAGTGTGCGGTAGTTAGGGACTTTAGGGTTAGGGTTGGGTTAAGGTGAGTGGATAGGTAGTAATGTAGGGTTAGAATTATGGCTTTTTTAAGTGTATGTGTGTGGTTTATTTATTTTGGTGTGCTTGTGCGGTAGTTAGGGACTTTAGGGTTAGGGAGCGGGTAAGGTGAGTGTGCAGTAGTTAGGGACTTTAGGGTTAGGGAGCAGGTAAGGTGAGTGTGCGGTAGTTAGGGACTTTAGGGTTAGGGTTGGGTTAAGGTGAGTGGATAGGTAGTAATGTAGGGTTAGAATTATGGCTTTTTTAAGTGTATGTGTGTGGTTTATTTATTTTGGTGTGCTTGTGTTGTGTGTTTGTGTTTCGGAACAGCAAATTTTTTTCCCCTGGGAAAAAATTTGCTGTTATGTATGTTCTATATTTTGTGGTTTAGATATTTTAGGTATGATGAAATAGTGTTCGCTATTTAAATCGTACGATAGGGTAATATAAATGCATTTAAATCACATGTTACTCCTCACAAACTGGCTACCACTGGGGGTATGTCAATTTTCTACAGATGAAACAGCAAATGTACACCTCATCCTTTGAGATTGTTTGACTGTCCATCCATTTGGTCTAGTACACCACATCCTTTGGGATTGTTTGACTGTCTGTCCATTTCGTCTAATATCATACTACTGAAAAAGCAATCTATGCTACATACTTACTGGAACTGGAAAAACTAAAACCGCAATATAACATCAGTAAAACATTATAAAGAAACTAATGCCACAATTAACTTACTAGCACGAGTGAAAAGTTTTATTGTCAAAAGCTGAGTGATAAAACACATATATCCCTGGCAGTCTAGGAAAAAAACACTATCCAAACAACTGTGAAATCACAAAAAAAGTTTAGCCAGACGTTCAACAAGCTCAGTAAGATTTGTATTTGACATACTGTGGTTCAAGATGATGCATGTTATTAACAAAATCTGTTTTACACCGGAGCTAGTTTCTAAGAAATTGCAAGATGTTGCTGACATATTTTCTCATGCTATTTTAATACAACCTAGATGCAGTTAGTTCAATGCTTCCACTATAAAAACGTCAGACCTATATTTTGTTATGATACGTGACTTTATATACACATTTAACAGTGAAAATGTTATTGAAATCCAAACTACCTTTAGCTTCAATCAAAGTTACAAAATACGCAACAAGTTTGGTATCCTGTAAATACTATGCAGCCTAAAAGTAATCTCTGATGTGGCTTGCTGTGAGCAACTTGTCTGCTTTGATATTTGAGTATTTTGGATACCAAATATTACATACAACAACCCAAACAAAACTGATGCTAGACATACTAGACTGAACAAATGAAACAAATAGTGCCTATAGTAATAGTTCAGCTTATTTCCAGCACTTCTGAAAAAAATGTCATCAGTCTTTCATTAAACCTATCCACTGGTAACAAAAGAACTCAATGACTAACTGTATACTCTCCAGAGTAATTTATTTCATCTTCTTCTCAACTATAATACAAAAGGGCAGCAAACCCCTGTCCAGAAGCCATGGATGAATAACCAGATGAAAGAAATAGTGCCCACTGCAATATATTTTAGTTTGTTTCCAACTATAATAAACAAAGGTAGCACCCCTCACTCACCCACCACAACACGTACAAATGCACAGACAACAAACTACTTTTAACTGATAAAGTGCATGAAATGCTGCCCCTAGTAATGTATTTTAGCTTTCCAGCTATAACACACAAAGGCAGAAACCCCTCTGTTACAATAACAAGTGCAACAGGAGTAGCAGTCATGTCTATGTGCAATAAATACAATGCACACACTAATGTATTTCATCTAATTTCCAACTATAACACAGAAAGGCACCCCACTACCACCACCAATAATTACAATTTCACTAGTGCTAGTCGGCATTGTTTGATTTACCACGTTCATATACTAGTTTTTACAGTAATGTATTTCAACTTGTTTCCAGCTGTAAAACACAAAGGCAGCCACAGCAGCATAGGTGCTAAGCCATATTTCACTGGACAAATGCAATAAATACTGTCAACAATAAAGTATTTCAGCAGGTTTTTAGCAATAAGCTAGTACCTAATGCAGCAAATTCCATCTTCTGTCTTACAACAGTATTAATATCAGCTTACAACAGTACTGATCACAGCAGACAAGACTGACTACGCAAACAAAACAGTGTTCGTAGTAGCATGGTTCTGCTTGTTTCCAGCCATGACACAAAAAGGTAGACGTGAGAAACCCAGTTTCAAATAACTGCAATGGGAAAGAGGACAGTGGAAATGACTGCCTGATTCAAATTCAAGAAATGCTGCCTATTATAATGTGGTTTTCTACAACGACAACAGAGAAAGGCTAGCAAGCCTCCTGTCCCACAGCAACCATAACTACACTGGTACAAGGTAATGGTTGACTAAACAAAAGTAATAAATATTGCCCACATTAATATATTACTACTCATCTTCAACAAAAATATACAAAGTTAATAATACCACCCAATTAACTACAACTGCAGCAGTAAATAGTGGGTATGCCTAAATGAACAAATGCAAGAAATACTCTTCATGGTAATGTATTTAAGCTTTTTCTAAACACACACACACACACACACACACACACACACACACACACACACACACACATATAAAGACTGAACCTCCCCTCCCAAAACCATGTACCCACCCAAAGAATGACCGGTGACAATAGAAAGGCTACACTAAACAAATGCATGAAATATTGTCCAAGTGATATATTTCTGCTTGTTTCCAATTATAATGCACAAAGACAGAATACCTGTTCCTCCTAATAATCACAGTGGCACATGGGAAGATAGAACATGAAAGACTAGCTAAATGTAATAAATGCTGCCCCTACTACTATATTTTACCTCAGTTCTAAATAAAATAAACAAAAGTAGACCCCATTACACAATAACAATACAACTGCACTGACGTCAGCAAATGTGTTTGAATTTCAGCTTTCAGACATTTTCTGGATTCAACAGTACGGTGTTGATGTTAACATGTTAGTGATTAAGCTCTGAGACATCTACCGGAGAAATTCTTACATTTTAAAGAGGTAAATTTCTGTATTCTAGGATAGAGCAGTTCAGCATTTTAATAGAGAGAGATAGGAATCTGAATTTTAAAACTTTCAGTTTTTCTCATGAGATTATTAACTGTTTGTGCTATTCTCTCCATGTGCCTATTAGCCAAAACATAACTAGAACTAGAAGTCTATGTACAATTTCCCATTGTTTAGCAAAATGATGAAACTTCTGACCCAAGAATATAGACCACTGTCAGACACTACTTTGCCTGGAATTCCTCGTCTAGCAAAAATAGATTTCAGGACTGCGATAATTTTATGACAACTAGTTTCAAGCAACTGCACAACTTCTGTATATTTTGAATGACTTTCAATACAGAGAATATAATAAGCATTCCTGTAAAGAAACAAATCTACTCCAACTTTCAGCCATAAAGGTCTGGTATATCATGCAGTAGCAATTCTTTATTATGATTCTGAAAAAATAATGCGAAGAACGCATTTTGATCCGGCTTTTCCATCTGTTCAGACATTTTTGGCTAATAGAGAATATCATCTACCAGTCCTGCCTTTCCTCTATGCTTAGTAATACCTCAATGTGATTCATGCATCTTATGAAGCATTACCTCATGAAGCTGGGCAGGAATTCTAATTCTGTCTCCTTTTAACATCAAGCCCTGTATACATGAAAGATTGTTTTTTTATTTTATTTATTTAACATTTGTTGACCGGGAAAGTCCGACTAGGTTCCACAGAGCCTGTTTTCAGCGGAGACCCGGGGAGAAATGCTCCATATGCATGTCTTTGGAATGTGGGAGGAAACCGGAGTACCCGGAGGAAACCCACGCGAACACAGGGAGAACATGCAAACTCCACACAGAAGGCACCCCAGCTGAGAATCGAACCAGAGAACCTCTTGCTGTGAGGCGACAACGTTAACCGCTGCACCACTGTGCCGCCCATACTCTGACACATGTTTATTCTGATTTAATGTTATCTGACCAATTATTGGTGGTGGAATTTCATAATAACTGCAGCTCTATCCTCACTGGCAGTTTCTTAGCTCCTCAACATACATGCAACTGTGAAATAATTAGAATTGCATATCTTTTTCCAGCAAATGTTCACATCCTTGAATGTAAATTCTGCTAAGTGTTATTAGCTATGTTCATCAATTTGCAAGTTTTCTACTGAACCTATTTCAGATTTCTGCAAAATAAGGAATATTCTCAATAGTCATGCTAAAGGATTTTGGACAGACTTCCTACAAATGCTAGGCAATTGCTTATGATCTGACTCTATTGAAACTGACTTGCCAAAATACAATAATAAAATTACTTAGACCCACAGAAAGTTGCTGACACATCTTTCTCTAAGTATACAAAACACATCTATGCCTCTTTAAAAACCCTTGATCCATATGCTACTGGTATACCTTCCTACATTAATACTATACAAAGTCCTTGTTGACCAACATACACCTGAAGTATTACAGTTTGAGAGACATCATAAAACTTTAGAATAGTAGCCTCCATAACAACATTTTAAAATTTCAGTGGCTCTGTCCAGTTCCTATGGCCAAAGCTAAACAACAGTGTGCTGCTACAGATTTTCAAATGGCACAGTTATATCTGTTGAGTTTGGTATGTACTTAGAGAGACAGATTTTTTTTCTAGGTGGCCCCCTGTGCCTGCTGACCATCAAAGTTCCTCCAATAAGACCCTACCCATTTGCCCCTGCACTAAGGGCTGCCTCAGTACAGTATGAAGGCCAAAAGCTATTTGAAGAATCTGACATACAGGCAGCCATGATGGCAGCTTCTGCCCTCATTAGCATCATTGCAGTAAGGGTGTTTGCATGCTATATTTCTATCCTCTGAGCAGGCAAGAGCTATCCATGCTACTGTGAGGGTCTGCAATACATTCTCTCTATCGGTGCACTCTTCCTTACAATTGATAATAGGCTACCAGTGGGCAATGACCTACTCTGAGGGACTGTGGCTATATGTGTTATGTTGCACTCCAAAATATTCCCCCCAAGAATGGGCATGCCCATCTTCTGCTGTAAGTTCTGTCAAATGCCCACGCTGTTAACCAAATTCAGGTTACCTCTGTCATGGGGATTTATCCATCTATTCCACGACTGTTGGCTGAACTTGGACAGATATGCACCGTGCTTAGGTATTATGATGTAAGAGATGACTTGTTAGGCTTTTGTGTATTAAATATGCTCTGACTTTATCAAAGTTTGGTTTATGGCATTCTGATATCAAAATATGGCCCCACACACTGAAAGGGTAATAACACAGATTTGGCATTTATTTTTATTCATCCATAAGCCCTTCTGTCTCAGTCTGTCAGGTAACTTACTAAGATAAGTACTGTGCCCCTTCTTGATAACTCCCCACACCAGAAGTCATGTTAACTACATATTCTAAGCATTTGATCACTTCAGCTGCTGCTCTTTGAAACACTTCTGAGATAGATTATATTCAAAAGGGAAACCTCAAAAACCTGGATCTGCCTAGAGGGTGTTGAAAGTACAAAACTTTGTGATAGCTTCATCCAGTTTTATTGCCAAAATCCTTGATTAACATCTGGCACTGAGCATATTCTAGCATAAGGCAAAGAGTCAGTAACTCCCACAACAGTGTGGACTATGGCACTCAAGTTCAAGTTTACTTAGGTCTTGTCTTGCAGCTTATCCCCATTAAGGGTCACCACAGTGGATCACCAGTCTGCAGATTGAATAGCAGTGGATTTTATGGTGTTGAGGTGCCAGCCCGGTGCCCAACCTTCATAGAAGACACACGTATGCGCGCACCTACCTGCATGTCTTTAAAACTCACTCAACTGCAGGGAGGACATGCAGAATCTGCACAGAAGGCACACCAGTTGAGAATCGAACCAGAGAACCTCTGGCTGTGAGGTGACAATGCTAACCACTGCACTACTGCGGCTGACATTTAGGTGTTTGACAAAAAAACACCAGTAACAAAAATAAAACTAACATAAAGTACTAATTAAATACCTATAAATCATAGACGGGATTCTTAAAAGCAATCAAGTCACATTAAATTTATCCCACACCATCAAATGTCATAGTAAAGAGATATGTTGCAACTGCCCATCTGAAGACAGCCAGCAATGGGCATTCCTGGTGCCAGGATGGAAGCAAGCTCAAGAGATATAGGGCCTAATAAAAGAATCAACAATAACCAGAGGTTTCAAGATGAACCTATGGAATGACCAACAGCCACTCAGAGGCAGACAGCAGAACATTCACACAGCAGTAGGGCACAACAAGCTCCTTCAAGTAACAGTGATCCAAATCATTAGTGAACAAATAAACCAACACTATGTGATCCTTTACCAAACAGGAAGCTAATGAAAGCTGACTGGAGCAGGCATAACATGTTGTCAATGTAAAGTACCAGTAAGTAGCCTTGCTGCACAGTTCTGCATATGGTCTAATTCACTGCTAGGTAGTTCCAGGTAAAGGACATTACAGCAGTCTAACCTGCAGGAGATGAAGCTATGAATAACAACCAAGATACCAACTTGAGATAACGAGAGCATAAGCCTTCATATGTTTCACAAATGGAAACAAGAAGACCTCAATACAGCTGACAATTGGTTCCAAAGTGTAAGCATTACGGAAATGTGGTATGGGGACATTATAAGGGATTAGGTTGAGACAATCTGGGTATATTATAGCTACACCATCACCTTTCTTTTTAGTTTGGTCATTCCTAATTATGTTATAGTTTGTTGGTAATATTTCAATGTTGTTTTTGTTAATGCATTGTTGTCTCACAGCAAGAGGTTCTCCAGTTCGATTTTCGGCTGGGGTGGCTTGTGTGTGGAGTCTGCATGTCCTCCCTCTGGTCACATGGGTTTCTTCTGGGTGCTCCATTTTTTTCCCACATTCCAAAGACATGCAGTAGGTGGACTGGACACTCAAAATTGCCCATAGGTGTGAGTGTGTGCAAGTGAGTGGTACAGATGAATTACCATGGCAGGGCTAGCCACCCAGTGATGTAAACCTTGGCTTGATATGACTGTCACTGTTGAAGTGACATCCCAACCCCATGTGCAAAAATGGGGAAAAAGGTTAGAGGATGGATGGATGGATTTCAATGTTGTTAATATTTTGTTGTAGCCATATTTTTTCTTATGGCTAGGATACTAGGTTTTTGAACAGCTATCCAAGCATGGAGTTCTGTGATTTTATTACAAATACTTCTAGCATATAGAGTAATGAAAGTTAGTTGACTATTGTTGGATGGATAAGGTGCTGTTTGATTTTCTTCAGTACTATTGATTTTGTACGCTTTTAATATGAGTTTTGTTGGGCCTGGATTGGGGTGAATATCACCACTAGTTAAGACTGTTGTGTGTTGGACTAGTGTTTTTTAGATAATTTTAGTTTTGTTCTAGCAGGGGATGTAATTTTAAGTTTACCTGATGGTACATTGAGTGGTTTAAGTTTGAAATAGAGGTGCAGTATGTCCTGATAGATGTTGGCTGTTCTCATGATATTAACTTTAGGTGGGGTAGGTTTATTTGGTAGTTATTTAGTTGGGGAGAATGATACTGTGAATCTGGTGCCTTTAATAATAGGTGAGGAGGCTAAGGCACAGCAGTAGTAGACTCAAGCCTATAGTTAAGCAATTCATACTGCTACTGTTACCTAATTTGGGAGTTATAGATATATGATAAGTAGTTTGGAGAGAAACTGTGGTTTGTGTAATTAATATATCTTTGGTGATGGAATACACAGAAAGTATCTAAGAGGTGTGAAAACAGCTAATTGTTATATATGCATGGGAAGTAACAAGGGAGTAGTGATGAAAGGCTGAGCTACAGCTAGGAGTGATGAGTAATAGGGAGCTAAATGATGATGGAATCTTAAGGATTACGCGTTTAAGTCGGATGGGAAGAGTTTAGTATTACTGATTGGGTGTGACTAGATAGTATAAGTGTAGATTTAGTGGGGGTGGCTGGGAATTGGGTATAGGGCAGGGAGCGAAATAGAGCCCAGCCCACACTTGGTGTATGCTCTTATGAAATACTATCTGTTGAGAAGGACGTAGTCTGTGAAGGTAAGAATGTTAGTGGTTAATGCATTAGTACAGCAATCAATATTTATAATAGACCACTTCTGTTAAAAAAAACATTTCAAAAATGCAATGTACCTTACAGTAGAATGAAGCAGCTGAATGGAGAGGAGTTCACTTGGGTCATATGGTAACAGATATGAAACTCAATACTTCCCTAGCGATCTTTAAAATCAGTCTGGATGACTAAAGGGGTGATCATAACTTTTCACTTGAGATATGTGGGGAGAATCCACTTATTAAGGAGACACTGGTAATCTCCCACCAATTGTGGGTAATTTGGTTGAGATGAAATGTTTGACTGACCCAGTGCAATAAATACTACCCATAATAATGTATTCTGGCTGGTTTGCAACAAAAGTGTACAAAAACCTGCCCCTTAAAGTTATGAATATTTACC
The DNA here is from genome assembly GCF_019279795.1 of Protopterus annectens. Lineage (NCBI taxonomy): Eukaryota > Metazoa > Chordata > Ceratodontiformes > Protopteridae > Protopterus > Protopterus annectens. The sequence continues at coordinate 1,569,432,808 of NC_056729.1, forward strand.
ACAATGTCAGATCTGCAAGTAGATCTTCATATGCAGATAGAATAGGACTAATGCTTCCAGGGATTAGGACTGCTTGGTAAGTCAAACTTTCCCAGGCTATAAAGTCCACCCTCCTGTCCAATAATGGGCCACAGCTTCCTGTTTCTTCTGTTCTGGTCCAAGAAAAAGTTATGACACTCGTACGTCAGTCCAATATTAACAGAGAGGAAGGCAGGGATATGGAGGGAAGGTTCATTCCTGCAGGTGACAAACTACTCCCAGATATAGCATTATGTTTAGTACTGATAACCTTCACATTTTACTTTTTAACACTCTATCTGATGGACTAGCAGGACAGAGTCCCTCACACACACTGGCAGCTGTCCTGTGAAAACATTATATACTCTCAAGACTCCTATAAACAGGAATTATCTTGGAAGTCACCCATGACACACAATTCAAGAGATACGAAAGACTAAAGCACTAATTCCTGGAGATGTTATCTGAAATTGCATAACTGTGAACATTCTGAACATATTGCTATATGACTATAAAAACATAAACCAAATATAGAAAGTCAGAAAACAATATGTCATTTAGGTTGTTTAAACTTCATAATCAATAATCACTGGCAAGGCTGAGCATCCTGAAGAAGCAAAAATTTCAGGTAACTCACCAATTTCAGGGGTTGGGAGGGTGGCCTAATGGTTAAGGTGTTTGTCTTATAAACACAAGGTATAGGGATTGCGTCTCACAAGGGATAATTGGCTAGGCTTAAAAAAAAATGGCTCGCAAGGGCAGTTAGCCTAGTACTAATCTATGAACCTATAAAGCTAAATCTGTGAACAGATCTCCAGCTGCATGACTAGTAATACTCATGCTGTCAGGTGTTAGGACCACTCAGCACCTAAAACTTATCAAGGCTGCTATAGCCACCTCCCCAATCCATTATACAAAACACTCACCAGCCTATCCTGTTATGGACCAAGCAAACTTAAAACTATGATGCAAATGTTACTAACATAACTAATAGGGATAAACAAATAAATAATTCAGTAGGAGAAGCAAGAAAGGATTATTCTTGAAAATGTAGGTCTACCTACAGATGTAACATTATGGTAAATACCAGTAACTTCCATATTTGACTCATATTTCTCAACCTCTTAGAGCAAGAAATCTGGACAAAGCCATAAATAAAAGTGGGACAAGGGCCCACAGATAGAGACAATCTTTAAAGCTTGCTCTTACAAACTTAGAAAGTTGACAGAATAACAGGTTTTGCATTAGCATGAACTTTCTGAAAGATATGAAGTCTGAAACTCAAATGTTTGTCATTATTTTCAAACTTCAATCTTTAATTATTTACCACTAATTTGCCAGAAAAAAAAAACAATTTTATGAAAAACAGACCAAAAATATGAGGCCAAAATCTGGACATTCTGTGAAAATCTGTACAGTTGAGATCAATCTGTAGGACTGCTAGGAAACAGTACCATATGAGTGGCTGCCCTAAGGATAACTACCACTTATACTGTGACATGAAGGGAGACTAGAAGTAGCAGATACAGCTGTAAAATGTTTAATAGCAAAAACACTACATGGTAAGCATATGACTGCTGTTGACTAAAAATCAAAACGCTGAAAATAAATCTGACAGCACAAAAGTCTACAACAGGACATACCCTTAGCAAGCACATATACAAGGATTACAATAAAGGTCATGGACAGATATTGTGAGCTCAGGGGCTTAGCTCAAAAAAAGAACAAGTCCACCTAGCCACATACAGAGCACTCTATCCACAGAGAATAATCAAATCCTGAAACAAAACTTACTTCAGAAAGTTAGATAACACATGTATCTAACAGCCACAGAAAGTTTAGTGAAGGATGGAAAGGAATTCATAAATCTGTAAGCATCGGGCTTTATGTAAGTAATTCAATAAAATTAAGATATAGATAAGTAGTCTCCAGAAGCAGTAGTTGCACCCATAAAAATTAAGGAACAACTACCCAAAAGTCTTAAAAGATAATAGGGAACAAAGTATACAATACAACAAAAGAGAGGAGAGACCACTTAGGATACAGAACACCAAAAATGAGAACAAAATGAAAAAAAACTAAAGATATCAAGCCTTGGCAACTAAATTAGTCACCCTTTCAGTACAAAAGTTCTTCATGAGTGTTCTCTAGACAATTAATAAAGAGATGCAATGATTCGCTAATACTCTTCATTGGCCTTGATAATAGATGTACCTCTTCAGTAAAAAAAAAAAAGTCTTCAGGAGTTTATTAGGCTTAGAGAGATTGAGAAAAGAGAGTGTGACTGGCTAACAAAGCATTCAAGTTCCTAGGCAGTGAGCCATTTCCCTGCAGTACATTTGGTTGGAGACACGTCTGAAGAATCAGCTATAGACACAAACAGCTGTTGCAAATCACTGCAGGCACAGAGAAGCATGACCATAGCTTCAATAACCAAGTGCATGCGGCACGGGAAGTAATGTGTGTTGTGCTTATGCAACTACAAAGTGTAGAGGTGTGCTACACCATTGAGGAAGTCATGCCTGTTTTTATAGGTACTTACTATGCTATTGGTCTGTAAGGATCTTTGGAAGCCTAGCCATACATTCCCATTAAGATTTTATCCCTTATATTTTAAGAATGAATAAACCAGAAATGAGCAGAACATTTACATGGTGTCTTTATCCATGAGGGAAAGAGGGTTACACCAGGGCTGAATTTGTGGTTACCTATCCGTCTAAATTACATCTGAGTAGTGTAAGAGAAGTACTTTGCTTTATGTGGACAGGAAGAAGATTCCTAAGAAGTGATATTCGCTTTGACATGTTTTTACTATTCCACCATATTCTATTTATGTTGCAAAAGAGATTTAGATCTCTTAAATGGGTGTTATGCCCTCAATGGATTTGCAAATGTGCAGAAGGCCTGAAAGGACAGGGTCTACTGACTCTCTGTATGCGAGGCAGAGATTACTCCTTAGTAGCCTGTATGACACCAAGACAGCAGGCAAAGCTTTGACAGTCTGCATAGTTTTTATGATTTAAACCCTTGATTTTCTTAGTAAGAAAATGCTGTGGGCTCGAGTTGTGTCACATGTTTAGACAGGATAGCAAAGTGGGCATTATACTCAATTATCAGCGTGATGAGTGGAGGATACTGTAGAATGATCACATCCCTGGGCCTGGACACCATACCATTAGCAATATGCCATGCAATGAAAAAACACTTTTTTGTAATAGTGGATATGTGGTGATCGAAGGACATTTTTTGTCTATCTGGGTTCCCAGGTCTCTAACTGCTGGATCAACTTTCAGTGGTGTGTTGACAATATGATAGTTACAAGCTTATCTTGATTGTCGAAGCATACTATTATATATTACTTGGCATTCAATTTTAGTCTATCGTTTTGACACCAGCTATTGGTTTGGGAAAGGCCCTCTTGGAGGATCTTGGTGTCCTCTGGAGAGTTTACGATGGCACCAAGTTTACAGTTATCTGCAAACTTGGTAAGTCATAAACCCATAACAGTAGCTTTGACCTTCAAAAGAGGAGTGGCCAAAAGACTGAACCCTGGGGTGCACCTATAGTGGTGGGTCTTAGGATGGACTGCTTTACCTCCTCCCAAACATCCTAAATTTTGTTTGTAAGCCAGTTTGTTGTCTAATGAGTTGCAAAGGGATTAGCATTTATCTGGGATAGTTTGTCTATCATTCCTGAGTGTAGGATGATGCTAAACACCTTTGAGAGGCCCAGGTATGGAGTGTGTACTGATCATCCATTGCTTTAGTAACTCGCTCAAAGAAATCTTCCTGGTTAAGTAGGCAGGATCTGCTCTTAAATCTGAACTGGCTTGGGTTAAGAGTTTGTAGGTTACCTATCTCCTTATTTATTAACTCCACAATGATCCTTTCTATTGCCTTACAGATGGTTAGACATATAGGTCTATAATTTCCCATGTCTGCTGAAGCCTCACCTTTGTGCAAGGGGATGACAATTACTGTCCTCCATTCATCCAGCACAAAGCCTATTTTTGACTGATATTCACTATCCTCTGTAGGATGTCTGACAAATCATGTTTCAATCTGAGCATTAAATACCATGGTGTGTTATCCAGCTCCATAGAAGCAGTGTTCTTGGCTATGGATAATGCCTTGTTCATGGGATATGTGGGAGGGTGTAAATGCAGGTATGAGATCTTGGAATGTAGAAGGGAAGGTGACAGAGATGGGAAATCTCTGAGAAACATATATGTTTCTTCAACATGTCCTATTTACGTTGCAAGCAAAATTTTGGTCTTTAGATCTAGTACTTCTGATGCTGTTTGTTTTGCGGATGTGCACAAGGTTAATCACAGTAGGGTCCAGGGATGCCTTGTAGCACACCGAGTAAAGAGATAGGGCTTTGAATTGATCCATACAGGACATTGTGTTTATGCCCTGTACATTCCTTTACAGACATTCCAATTGCTGCATGTGTCTGGTCAAGTGCATACCAAAGGAGGCATTATACTCAATCATGGGTCTGATGAGGGGTGGTTACAGTGGTGCAATGTCTTTCCTGGACCTAGATGCCATGCAATTACTTATAAGTTGAGCAACATAGAAGGATTTCCTTAATGCCCAGGTCCCTGACTAGTGGGTCAACTGTAATGGATGTGTTATTGATGACCTAGTTTCCTGGGGTGGCCGACTTATCAAAAGGTACTATAATGCATTTCTTGACATTGAGTTTTAAGCTATGGCTTTGCCACCAGTCATTTTTCTGTTAGACCCACTTGTAAGATGTTAGTTTCTTGGGAAGATTCTATGATTGCATGTCTCACCACCTAGGAGCTTGAGCCTGCTGGGTCCATCACAGCTGGTACAAATTATCCCTTCTGCCTTCCTAACATCAAATCACACTCCCACAATAACTAAAAATAGCAAAGTTATTAACTACAGCTTTGTCACACTCCCACAATAACTAAAAATAGCAAAGTTATTAACTACAGCTTTGAACTGCGGTGGTGGTGCTGCGGTAGCGTTGTCGCCTCACAGTAAGATGTTGTCCTGTTCGATTCTCAGCTAGAACGTCTTCTGTGTGGAGACATGCGTGAATGGGCGTACCTTCGTTGAAGGTTGTGCGTCAGGGCCAGCAACTCGGCACGTAAAAATCTACTGCCAATCATTAGCGGACCGGAGTTCCGCCGTGGCGACCCCTAACCGGGAAAAGCCGAAAGACACAACATTAACTACAGCTTTGGGGGAGCAACTGTAACACAGTTAGTACTTTAGAAGATTGGCTACATACCATCAGCCTTGACATTCTCTCCATCAACGAACTTGGCTATAACCAGAAAAATTACTATTTATACTGCAAGTAGTAATGATCATCCAGGAAACAGTATAAGATATGGCACATGTTATTAATCAATAAAATTTGTAATGCTTCCCTGGTTTCAAACAGTACTTCTGTTGATGATTATTCTCTTAAATGTATCTCAGTACGGATAACTTAGGTATGAACTTTGCAAAACATAGACTCATTCTTAAGAACATTTGCAATGCACTCATATCTTCGAGACATTCTATCTGCACTAAAGCCTTGACTTTTTCAGGACTGCATCTATTCAATGTTCAATAAGAAGCCTAGCCCAAATTCCGAGTTGTCTGCAAGTACTGTCTGCTTAAGTGACTTGCTCAATGTCACACAGAAGGGCTGAGGGAATCAACCCTTGTACCAAAGGAACTAGAGCTCATAGCCATAACCCTCTGTGCCAACTGCCAGACTACCTATTTGGCATTTTCTTTGAATTCAGCTTCACATTATTGTATTACACTCTATCCAACAACATTGCCAGTTTGAGGTCATGTTCTATCTGTGTTCCATCTCATCTCAACATGTCATCTATAACATTCATTACCCCCATCTAGGCCATCCAAAGTATTTGCAATGGCTCTTTGGAAGGCCACTAGGGTGAGACCTGCACTGACAAGATCTGAATCTTCCACAGGAGCCAATATCATCTGAAGGTTGTTAAATTTACACAATTTCAAGCTTTCTTCTTCCAGCTTCACGTGCCAAAATGTAAAGTTGGCCTTATTATTGTTACAGCTTCCTCAACAGTCTTAAGGACCTCTTAATACTTTTCAAGCAGTAGGTGTTAATATGCATATGTCGTTTCAACATGACAGTACACTGCAACAGCAGACAGCTGATGCCGAAAAACAAGTAACTGAATTTTTCTGTAAAGGCCTTGGTTTGCTCTAGCATTGTTTCTGGCTATTTTACTGCTATGATTCTGCTTCTTTTCTTTTAAAATGCACCCATATATACACACACAAACACAAACAGACACACACCAAAGTTACCACAACTATATTTTCTAACTCTCTGATCCTATGCATATTATCTGCCTTGGCACTGCACATACTTTTGGCTAAAGTTTTCAACATTTCATTGGCATCACAACCATGCACATTTGTTTGGATACTACAAATTAATTTTTCTATCACCAACTCATTACGTGCTACTAGACTGTTGCAATGCTATCACTTGAAATAGAACTTATGTGATTTGTTTTTGTAAAACACTTGGTTTTCTCTATTAGGGATGAATCTTCGGCCTGAAAGTAAACATGGAAATGCAACTCCCAAAGTCTTAAAAGAACTCTCATTAAAAATATAACAACATTCTTCTCTTGTCCAATTTAAACTCAGCACTGTTACTATTAATCAACTTTTCTGACCAGTGGCTTCTGTTTGACAACACGTGCATTTTTCCTTCCACTGAAAATAAATCTCTCTACTGTACCTGCATTAGTCATATCAACAGACAGTTGCTTTTCAGAGTCTGAGCTTGTACTGTTTTAATAGCAATTTCCTCATCATTTTCATCAGCTCTTTGCAAAACATTATTTCAGCTAACAGCACTTTTTCAGTCAGTCTCACATTTTAGCAAAATGACCGTCATTTCCACAGATTCTGAAGGTACCCTGTAAGCTAGATAAGGTTTACCATCATAACGGTAACTACACTTCACATACACATAGGTTCCACTTTGGCTGACATCTTATATTTTTATTTTTAACTGGGTCATCAGTGAGATTTGGTACTTTTTAGTGCAGTTCCAGACGGTTGGTGTCTACACTTTTGCTGCTATGATTAATCCCTTTGTTGTCTTGTTTGGTCACATTTTTATGCACACAGCTCTTTTCCTTTCTTTCTTATGTTCATTCTGATATGATTTTTTAATGTATATTATACATTTCTACCCCTTCAGTCAAGTCTTTCATTAGTCATTTGTTCTGCATCTACTGCCTTTTCCAGTGTCAGATTTTATTGTGCATCAAGTTTGCTTCTCAAGCAGTCAAAGTATATCACACATATGAGTGGCGCACAGCTACAGTTATCTCACTCCACAAGGGGGGATCCATCTTGGATCCCTGGAACTACTGCCCCATCACTCTGACGAGCCTGATCTGCAAGGCCATGGAACGTATTATCATGGAACTTATAAACAAAGACATTGACAACCTTCAAACATTGGACCCCACGCAGTTTGGGTTTGTGAAGGGCCGATCTTGTCTCCTGAACCTGATTGACTTCTTTGAATCAGTCTCCAGAGCTGTGAACAAGGGTAAGGTGGTCCACACAGCCTATCTGGACCTCGCCAAGGCCTTCGTCACCATCCCCCACTCTGGAATCATAGATAAACTTACTAAGCTGGGCATTTAATCCCTACGTAACTCGATGGGTTGCCATCTGGCTTACTGACAGAAACCACACTGTAAAAGTAGCAGACTCCAAATCCAGCTCCAGACAAGTGACAAGTGGAGTACCTCAGGGTTCAGTCCTGGGACCACTCTTGTTTGGCATCTACTTCTCTGAAGTACAGGCCAACACTAAGGGACTCTGGCTAACAAAGTTCGCAAATGACTGCAAACTGGGAGCCATTATTTAATCCCCAAATGATGTGGATATTCTACAAAAGGGCCTTACAGAAACAGATGCTTGGTGCCAGATCCATGGGCTCAAGCTCAATGCCAGGAAATGTATAGTTATCCCCTTTGGGAAAAAAAACATGTACCCGTGAATTACCACATAGGTGGCAGTACACTAAACACCGAAAGTGTGATAAGAGACTTAGGGACACAGGTGGACAGTGGTCTCACCTTCGATAACCACATCACCACATCAGTCAGGAAATCCTTCTATGTGGCACACCTCATCACTAAGGGCTTTTCATCCAGAAAAAAGGAAGTCACTGTCCCACTGTACTCATCCCTCATTAGACCCATTATGGACTACAACAACCCGTTTGGTATGTACTTCTCAAGACATCTGCAACAACTGGAAAGGCCGCAGAAATACCTCACTAAAAGAATCACAGGCCTAAAGCAGATGCCTTATACTGACCATCTAAAAAAAAAACTCCACCTATACTCTGTCGCATATTGTCCACTCAGAGGCAATCTCTTCTTAACATGCAAGGCCATGTCAAACCCAGAGCTGTTGGACATGCTACACTTAAAGAAATACCAATCCCTCAGAGACACACGCTCCAGGGATCTAAACCTTGTCATCACAATGAACAAAACATGCTAGAGGGATAGGTTCCTGACCCAGAGACTCTCCAGACTATGGAACAGACTGCCCATACATGTCAAGCAGAGCGCCTCTTTGGCCCTCTTCAAAAAGAACCTTGATGATTGGATGGGAGACAGGAAATTCACCCCGGGGATCACGTCAGTCGCCCTGCTAGACAGGGGTCCAGGGAAGTAAATACTGTGGGAAGAAATAGCCAGGGAATTGTTATGGCTAGGCTTGTATAGGCTCTAGGGCCAATAGTCTAGTACCAACCTATGAACATAACCATCTATTATCAATTATATATGATATGGATCTACTATAGATGCTTGGGTGCTAGGAGCTTGTGATATACCTGCTTGCTGCCATTTGCTCAAAATGCAAGTGTTCGGACTCCCACTCTCTCTCATTTCTGCTTAGCCCTCCCAGTACTTGACCCTATTTACTGCACTGCCACACCAGAGCTCTAATCCTAGCCCTAAACCTCCCGTTCAGTTCCCAACCCAGTTACTCACTCCCTTATCCTAAAACTCTTATTTCCCCTCCCTAACCCTAAAATCCACAGTCACTCCCTAAACCTAAAACTCCAGCCTCCTACTCCCTAAACTTAACTTTCCCAATTGTTCCCTAACCCTAAAACTCGCCTCCCACCCTAAACCTAAAATTCCAACCCCCTTCATAAACCTAAAACTCTTTTCCCACTTCCTAACCATAAAATTTCCCTCTCGCTCTCTAATCCTAAACCTACCTGCCACTCTCTAGTCCTAAAATCCCTCCTCTCCCACTTCCTTCCTATAGCTGGTGCCCAAAGTCATATTTGAGTTTAAGCAGAAACAGCACTCGCTCCCCATTACTCCTTACAAAAATGTTATTCGAGTTTGAGCACAAGCAGCAGTCTACACATGTTACAAGGCACATGTGTTTCCAGCTGGTTGGGTCTCGAATAGCTGTAGCATTTCTCTTTCAAAATTCATAGTCTTTAGTTTTATGTCTATGTTCAGTCATGTTAAGAATCAACATTTTCATACAGTCCCTGATTTCTTGTAAAAATATCTTACATAGGACAGAGTTTTAGGTTTGCAGTGCTCTTTGAACCTTTGTTTTACCACAAATAAATCATTGTATCCCCGGACAGACAAAAATGTACTACACATTTTAATAGCTTCCATATCTTTGATTCCAAGATCTCCAGATTTTCTGCTAGGTTACCTTATATGGCAGTGTCATATTTGTGTTAGTGTCATCGTTTTCACATTTACTTTTAAAAAGTAATAATGAACAAACTATATGAACAACAGAGGTATTTTATTACACTATTTCTTGACTTCTGAGACCATGTGGCAGTGCCGTCTTAACGCATGGGGACATTGGGCAGTTGCCCGGGCCGGGGCCCCACGAGCATAGGGGCCACATGCTAATCTATGTATACTGTGACTTGCTGTCAATAAATAAATAAATACTACACTATACTAAAATTATAAACATTTGAAGAATTACAAAAGTTATGAAAATTATAAACATTACAAAGCGTCGTATAGTAGAAAGTCAATCATCTGAAACATCAGTTATCAGAACGCAGCCTTCCTAAAACATCAATTATATGAACACAGCTTCAGCCTTCCTAAAAGTTGCATCTGTATGTGCGTCACCTGTTCTTCCTACCACATGAATTTTAACATTCCATTCATTGCTGACTTGCTGCTTCCACAGTTGCACTTCAACAAGTAAGTGTCATCGTGTGTGTGTGTGTGTGTGTGTGTGTGTGTGTGTGTGAGAGAGAGAGAGAGAAATGCCCCAATTAGGGATAACTGGTGGTTAGTGTTACTTTGCTCAGGCTCAAACCCTATAGCTTAGGTACAAGAGCCTAAATTCTCTACTCCTACCACCACTTGTGCTTCAAGATGTTGAGTGCGTAGCTCTCAGGTTTCCAGATTTTCACAGAATGTCAGGAATTTTTCACTCATACTTTTGGTCTGTTCCTCTTAAAATCTGTGGTTTTCTAGCATGTTTTTTTAAGGTTTAAACATTGATTTTGTCAGAAGTATCAATAAATGTATGTTTAATTTTATTGGCCATTTTCATTTTTAATTCTGTGAGTGGTTGTTTAGGTAGGGGCCCCAGCGCACTGCTTTGCCCGGGGACAAATAATCCTGTTAAGATGCCCTGCCATGTGGTGTTTATTATAGCAATAACCCACGCCTGGGTGTGGGTAATGCTGGATTTACCCACAGTTGGCGTGGTTTGGTCCCGAGGGCGAAGCCCGAGGGACCAAACAAAGACAACCGTGGGTAAATCCAGCATTACCCACACCCAGAAGTGGGTTATTGCTATTATACAATGACATTATTTAAGAAAAGAAATAATTACTTTTCTTAAATAATGGCATTGTATAATGCCTGTTTGCTGCCCTTCCGCAGCTGTCTGGTGTTCAGCAGTTCTGATGTACTGCGCATGCCTACGCAGTACATCAGAGTTGTGGGCAAAAGCAACGGAGAACGCAAGATCTCCGTTGCTTTTACTTCGCTATGTTAAATGGGTTTAACATAGCGAGACAGCTTTAAAATAAGCAACGGAGATCTCCGTTGCTTATTTTAAAGCTGTCTCGCTATGTTAAACTCATTTAACATAGCGAGACAGGTTAAAAAAAAAAAGCAACGGAGATCGCAAGATCTCCGTTGCTTTTTACATTGTGTCGCTATGTTAAAGGAGTTTAACATAGCGAGACAGCTTTAAAAAAGCAACGGAGATCTGCGTTGCTTTTTTTAAACCTGTGTCGCTATGTTAAACTCTTTTAACATAGCGAGACAGTGTTTTATACTAACGGAAAAAGTCCGGGCGACCGGACCTTTTTCCGTTAGTATATTGAGGGATTTACAACGGGCACGCTGGTTGGGCTGGCCAATCAGCGTGCATGTTTTAGAGGAGGCATTGTATAATAAACTATAACTACATCTTAAGCTGAAAACTAATAGAGACACTTAGAAGGAACTGATCTGGAAACAGAGTTTACTTCAAGATTGGCTCAAGAATAACTACAGTTTTAGAAAAGCCAGCTTTCAGCAGCACATACCTTCTTAAAGAAATATAGTCCCAATGAATATATAGTACACGCTGGAAACAAAAATATGTTAGCAGTCCACAGGCGCTTCAAAATATCACTGTCCTGAACATCACTGACCCAAGTATTTTATCTGAATCTTGCCCACTGATTCCCAAGTTAGAAAATGTACTGCTAATAACTACCCTTTGTTCATCCTAGTACACCAGACTACTACACGCTACCTGAAATAGAACCCGATACGTAGTTTATCTGTCTTAGGCTAGAAAGCACCACTGCGTCTACTTACAAAAGGCAAAATGCCTTCTAATGACTCTATGACCTATGTATGTCTTGCCAATTATCTTTATGCCACTGCACCCAAAAGAATGCCCATTCATTGCTTAAAATTAAAACTATGCACTATTACCTAAAATGCAAAGCAGCATGTACTCTTACAGTGCAGTGTCTTCCATTCCAGGTAGCTATTGTCAAAAAAACATTCTCTAAACAGAGTTCTGCAGTTTGGATTCTCTTCTCATATTAGATGATTTGAGATCTTCCTTTTTTTTTTTCAAATAATTTTATGAGGCTAAAATGTATAAAACATACAGCAAACTAAAAAAATGTTTGCAACACAATTTAAAACCGTATACAACTGTTTCTTGGCCATCATTTGCTTCCTGAATCTATGAAAATGAAATCAATGCGGTCCAGCACTGCAAGAAGATAAGCTTCAGCACCTTCTCTAAACATGACTGACTCATGTGGAACAAATTACTTCAGTGTAACCACTTTTAAATACTTATGCATTGCCTAGATGCAGCCTTATCCCTTCATCTTCATGTCAACATTTCTATGACAAATGCATTTACTTGTCTTACACACTGACAAAACATCTAACTGCTAATGCCAAACAAATTAAAGCCAAAATGTTTGTATCCTTAAACATGAATATGTTCTCCCATTTATAGACCTATACCACCCCTTTAAGTAAAATTAGAAAGAAAATCTGCCAGTTCATTTATTCTACCACAGGTTCCATCACTGCAACCTACTACAGAGTACCCAAATGATACCAATCAATGAAACAGCAATCTTTTTTTTTTTTGCTAACACAATCTATAAATTTCTTAATCCAAAATTCTGTCTACTTCTCATACATAAATTCACCACTCCCATTCAACAATACCATTTACACTACAAAAAATGGTGCACATACTTTATGTAGACCATATTCTGTACAAACAAGCACAGAAGGGGCATTTACAAAGTCAGCCCTTCAGTCTTGAAATAACAAAACCTGATGTTAGGGATCTCTCATCCTTTGAATTCTTCAAAGCATTTTCTTCACAATAAGTTGGCAGATTTTAAAAATCCCCTACAAAGTACTCTGTCAGAAATATTGGGGGAGCAAAGAGCTATAACTAAGGAAATGATTCTTTTGGGCTGGGACACAGGATCTGAACTGCACAGACATAGTAAGGCCTTATTACTTTTAAATCTGTTAGGTGTCAAAAAAGGGATTACTAAAAAATGGAAATCAAAGTCTACACCAACTGTATTTTAAGTATTGAATATTGTAAAAGAGATAAAAAATAGAACAGGGATCTTTAGAAAAGGAAAGGCACAGATTAAAGAGAAATAAGTGGAATTTGTTTCATCATCGGGAGTCATATATATATATATATATATATATATATATATATATATATATATATATATATACATATATATATATATATTCCCATTGTTCCCTTGTAAATTGCTTTTCTAGTCTCTCTTACCAATCTTTTCTAGCCTCCTCTTATTTATTCTTAAAATTAGCATACAATATTTTATATGCCCCACTAATTATCCATTTTTAACAGCAGCTTCTGTTTTAGCTTTGACCAGTGTGGGTCTTTCACTTAGGAATCCACTATCCCTTTCTTTTTGCCAATATTTTCATATCAATCTTTCATAGGGAAGGCAGTCTCTAAGCTGCAGTCCAAATTTCTTCTTGGCTTCATCCCACTCTAATACCATTCCCTCTTCAGTTATTTGCTCCCAATACATTGGTTCCTTTGCAGGCAGCTATTCCTTCTTGGTGTTTAGTGTGCATATCACTTCCCAGAATCTTTGGAATTTAGCCCATGGTCAACTCTTGAAAGACAGAAGAGTTAGCTGCTATAATAAACTGAGATCTCTTATCCTTGATCTTAATGAAATGATTGGTGCTAATCTTTTTCGAGCAAAGACTACAATGAATCAGGGATGTTGTTGCTACCCAATTACCAAAACCAAAATAAATGAATTCATAAATTAACACATGTACTTGGAAGTCTAGATAAACATTAACCATTACACTTACCTAGAAGGTATAAAATAAATATATAAACAATTATAGCTATGCAGTGACTAATGAATTGTACCATAGTGAAATTTATAAATGTCAAACATTCCTTTATACTTAGTATAAAACCTTCTGTACTACATGGAGCAATGCAATTGCATTCCAAATTTAAGAAAAAGGCAAAGTTTATTAAGCAACTTTCTGATGTAAGAAGGGTGCTAAATGAATAGGATTATGATTATGATTACAGAATCATAATCAATACTGTTATATGGATCAAATTATTTATTTATTGATTGCTTGCTTTTGTTTACCAGGAAAGCCCAACTGGGCACAGGTCCAATATTTAGCAGAAGCCCTGGCAGAAATGCTCCATTTTACAAAATGAGTAGAAGGCAGTTATACAACATTTACATAATAAATGTACACATATAAACAACACAGTAATGATATGACAGTCAATCAAAGGTAATGAATGTACATGCATAGAATAATAAATGTACATACATAAAATAGTAACAATATGGCAGTTAATGAAAAACATGACAGTTAAAACAAGAATACAGTAAAAATAGTTAATATCAAACTACAAATGTATAGCTGGCAGAACCAAGTGTGTTACATTATTCAAACAAGTGAAACACTTGGATATATACTCTTTTCTCTCAATCTCTGTATTTCTATAACCAGCAGCATATGGAGCAGGTAAGGATCCATGTACTACAAAGAATTATGATCACAGCTTTACAATCATGACTAAATTGTAGTGCATGGAGCAGGTGATTATGCTCCATTATCCGGAAAAAGACAACTCAGTTAAGTGCATCTATAGAGACCAGATCTTAATTGTTAAACACCCCCTCCTTCACTAGTTAAGATCTGATATCACACTAGGCGGTTAAATCTGCCAGTGCTGAACAGCAAACAACAGTGGCAGAATTAAAAACACATTTGTTTCTGCCTGTTGTCTATGCCGGCAATGTTTCCCTGATTTTTGCAGCATAACATAACAGAATGTCTTACATTGTTTTTCTGACAGTGATCGTTAAGTGCTTTATGGCTTTTAAAGCCAGCAAAACACTTAGCACTTTATTTTTTCTTCTGTAACTAGTAGTATGTGGAGCAGATAAAGCTCTAAACACTACAAAGAATTATGACTGGGTCGCCAATTGTAACCCATTGTTATGTGTTCTCAACATGGATGCCAAAATTCACTGCTCAAGCGAAAGAGGTGAATTTCTTAACATTCATTTCTGGAAAACATAATAAGCCAGTTATGATCAGTGACTAACTCATAATCCTCTATTTTATATGTTCGACAAATGGATGCCAAGAGTCAGATCCTGAGCTTTACTTCAGTCTCGGGGTGAATTTCTTGGCAATCATTTACCAAACATACAACAACGTGAATATAACAGACCCAGTCATAATTCCCTATATCTGTCTTGTGCTCACATCATGGGTAAATATATCTGACAAACTAAACAGTTTGGTTATCAAATAAATAAATAAATAAATAAACAGCTTGTATTCTTTATCATTTCTGGTCTGCAAGACGTACAAGCACATATCCATATATGAACGTAGGAATATTACTAGGCAAGTGATCACTATGAATACAAATAAGATGCCTGGCCATATCCACCTTCAAGTAGACGCATTTAAGTTTTAACACCCTTGTGTTTCAGTTAGTCTACAGGATTACTAATAATTAACATTCATCACAAACAACAAAATACATTTCCAAAATAAAATGACATGTGCAATGTTTTCTCTTGCACCCTTCTTGTTTGTGTGTGTGTGTATGTATATGTGTATATGCATATAATATATATATATATCAACTCTGAGGTTACACATCCTCAGGGAAGATTGCAAAACGTCAGATTGTGTGATTCACTTTTAAAAACATTTACCATTTCTTCTCTTTACTTGCTCACCTAAGTGAAACAATTACACAATGTCATATGGACAATTTTGACCACACTGTTATGTGAGCAACTGTGTTTAACTAACTGAAATATCATATACTTATTATAAAATACTAACTCCTTTATTTGTGTTATAGAACACCTCTGACGCTTTAAAAGGTAGGTAGTACTTAATCAATTACTGCTTATGTTTAGACTCTTGATTTTGTAACTGATTATGATTTGTATGTAGCAAAATTAAACGCAATAGTTGTTGACTTGTTGGCAAAACATTAAATCCTCCAGAAAAGAACTGCGACCGTAAATCAGTTCTAAAAGCATCTTACTAGAATAAGAAGAAATGACATTCAAATTTGAAACACCACATTGCTAACTGTATGCCATAAGGGAGACTAAAATAGCCACACAGCCCTATACTGCAGATTATGCTCACGGAATGAGACCATCTTCCATCTCACAAAATGACCTACAGTGCCTGGGTGTAGCCAGACATACTATGTTAGCTATGGTCTGCACATTAATTTTAACTTGTGTGGTGCCAACACAAATTCTGCTAGCCCCCTTGAGCAATTGCTCAAGAGAGAAAGGTGCCAAGTCTGTCTAAAGAACTCTCACAAACTACTTAAGTGACAGTGCATCTTAAAACCAGACCACACATTACACAGTGACCTAGATAAATATCAGCCTGCACTGTGTAACAAACACAAGACAAAATGTAAGTATAAACAGTTCAGAAAAAAACATGGGAACCATGGGAATAGTTTCTTTAACATCTTAATTGTGGCTTTTTCTCAGATAGTAGCCTAATGCACATCTGTGCAACTTAATTTTAACAATGTTGAAAACTTCACTTGGAACTTTAAAGTCTGCACCTGTCACAATACTGTGTACCTAGTCTGAGCTGAGACTTGTTCAATCAGCTATGAAGGAACTATGAAAACCAACTAAATAAAGCAGTACCAACAACAATCCTACAAAACGTCTTTGAGCTTCTAAATTTTACTTAGTATATGTCAGATCTTTGTCGAGTCCAGCACTGTATAATGCTTTGCAGGTGGGGAAAACTTTACTTGTTGGTTTTGCACTGTTTGAATTACATGCCGGGGGGGGGGGGACAACTAGCCCATACCAGCAGGACAACAGAGACAGACTGGCAGGCAGCTAAGTCCCACCACAGACTGGAAGAATGATCTGATACTTGGAATAATAAATTATACATGTTCCTTCTCGCAAGTGCAACAGTCTGCAAAGCAGCTGCACACCTTTTATGCCGCAAAAAATAAAACATATCAGTTTCACACATTTGTACCTGTCACAATACTCTATACCTAGTTTGAACTGAAACTTGTTCAGTCTGTTCTGAAGGAACTTCAAAATCCTACAAATAAGTAAGTACTAACAGCAATCCTACAAAAGGCACCTCAGCTTCAGACAGTGAGCTCATAAATCACTGTGTGAAGCAGCAATTTTAGCTCCGACTGGTTATCTCAGCTCAGTAATCTAAACAATCAGGCAAGGCAACAGCAGCAGGCAGGGGCAGGGCACGTGTGCATGGGTTGTGTTTTGTTACAGCTTGCTGGCATTTCTTTAGCCATTAAAAATGACCACCAGCTACTACTAATTTTGTTGTAGGTATCTGCTATCTACATGGTGCAGTTGAGATAAGTGTGTTAAACATTTATAGTCTCTGGTGTTATAGACAATCCACTCTAGCCTGTTGACTGTTACATATTTCACTGCATAAAATTTAGTTAGTTTCATTATACATAATATCAGATACACTGTTTTCCCTACTTGGAGTTGGTTATTAAGATGGTCCTCCCAATCTACCCCTTTTACTGGTTACGCAAGTCTGTCGTACCCCTTAAGAGTTAAAGGGCCTGCTCTTCCTAAACTGTAGGAATATGATTAAAACTGAATTTTCCTTCTTAAGCTAATCACCTGTCCTATGGTATTATATAGTGCCTGTTGCATTGACTTTAAGGCCCACAAGAGGGTTAATTCCTTCGATTTTGTAGCCAAGATGGAGGGGATTTGGCATGTATCTGAAGAAATGGTTAACTAACTATGGGCCTCACTGTCTATCATCTCAGGGAACAAGTACTTGCAGTAGAGCTGGGGGGTTGAGGGATTAAAAAGATAAGGATTATTTGGCCATATACAGCACTTCTGTTTGAACTTGAAAAAACAAACCAGACTGAGTACATGCAGGAAAACCATGTGAAAAAATGTTTTTTGTTTTCCTTATATGACCCTTTCTCAGGGCAATTTTCCTTCTTCCCTGTTAATTACCTACAGCTTACTCATTGTGAAAACATATGGAACATTTTAGCAAGAACAGGATCTGGTCTCTTCATGATCACCAGTCCTCAAAGAAGCACATTATATACCGCAGTAACACACAAGGATATTGGTCCTCACTACCACAGCCTCTGACGCTTGCTGATATGAAAAAAACAGAATACGTTTAACTGGGTACTGGTGTTGAATGTCAAGCTGCACTGTTACTGTTACTTGTTCTTGTTACAGTGCATAGTTATCTTAGAACTACAGTCACAGTTTTATCTAGTTGATTGTTCTGCTGTTCAGCTTGCATTAGGCACTAGTTTTGATGTGTGCCCTTGTTGTCCACTTTTGCTTCTTCTCATTTCAGACTGACACTTTAGAGACAACAAAGCAAACCAGTCTCCCGGAGGTACTATTAAGTAGCACAGTACCAAACGTATAATCAGTAACAGTTGTATTGACATACGTCAATCAAACTTCCACTTATCATTAAATGATACAAGCCTGGGACCTCTCATCACATCAAGGAGTTTAGGAAGTTGGGGATAATTCTGCTACAGTAAAACAAACTGAAAAGGGTGACCTGAGATGAGATATTTAAAAAGTGCACACAATGTGGGGGGCTAAGTTCTGCCCACTTAGCTAAACAAGGTGTTATTTATTATACTATAGTAATTTTACTGAACAAATTTAAAGTGTAAAGTGGAAAGACAGGGGTACTGAATCAAACAGTCCCACAAAGATCAGAACCAATGATTTAAATTTTCATCAGCAAATAAATAAATAAAACACAATGGCAAGACAGGTTTTTTTTACACAGTGTCTTCCCACCTCTGAAACAGACTCCTGTGGCAAATCAAGCAATGTGACGCATCTTCTTCCTTCAGGATGACCGGATGGGTATTCACAACTTCACCCTGGCGTGACTGGCCTGGGCTTCCTTGGAAAAGGTGGTACAATCTAATGGGTGGGTATTGGCAAGGTGTAAATAATTGTAAGACTCAGTTGCTTTGCATTTCCTATTAACAGTTTGCAAAGTTCATAGCCATCAAATTTTTTTAAAGAGGGAAACTTTTCTGCCCCCAGTGGGGGTGACTGTGGAAGTCTTAAGGTAATGGCTACAGCAATATATAGCTTGGGGGAGGCATACTTCTACCATACTGGGAAGATATTTTTAACATAGCCATGGATCTAGTATTAGGCAGGTTACCCTCAGGCAAACTGAAGCATCCCAAAACTATTCAATTTCACACAGGCTAAGAAAAATAATTCTCACTGTATTGCTCAGTCTGCCCTGCAACCCACACGGCTTTCATATCTATGGGACCCACTAAGGAAGTGCCCCACAGAATGAACTACTATTTTATCATAAGCATGATATCTGGGTGCTTTATACAGACATAAAGATCAACTCCCTTTTTTATCGCAGCCTACTCACCCTTGAACTGTTTTGTCTAGGCTACAAACTCTCCCATACACTTTGGCAATTTGAACTGCTGATCCTCAGTGTAAGCTACATTGCAGACAAATGTGCTAAAATGACTTGGGCACAGTGGTCGCTGGTATATGTTCAGAGTGGATGCTTAACAATGGGGCATGCTTATTTTAAAAAAAAAAAAAGAATCTAACCAATTTAGTACATGCAAAAAATAACAATAAGAAAAATTATGATAATAATAATAATAATAATAAAGAAATAGGGTGGACTTACAAGATGGTTGCAAAGATCAGAACTTATTACATTCTCTTCTAAAAAGTCAACAGAAAATTACATCTCTTCAGTTTACTGAAATATGTAAGCAATGGGAATTCGTTAAGCTCGTCTACTGGGCAAAGTAATCACTTGCTAAAAATTACCTGCCTCTTGTTTAGAAGTTAGGAGAAAGAAGCAAATTATGGCTTTCTGCATTAAAAACAAAAGCAAGTGTTATGCCCCTTAGGAAATGTGTCAAGTGATGCTTGATTACTACTGCTACTATCAAGACCTCTATCAATCCACCATACTATCTGTGGATACAGACATGAAACAGTTAATGGACTGAGTTGTCCTACTTGGGTGTCCACTACAAAGCTGGAAGGGTAACCCCCACTTAGTAAGATTCATTATGGCAGTATTCTATTTACCTTCAGTAATGGCCCCTGCCCACAAAGGTCAGCAGCAGATTTCTACAAGCTCTCTAAGTAATTCAGTATCCAGATATTGGACATTTTTATCCATGCAGAAAATACAGGCACCCTACACTGGTAGACACGTCATAATTGTTTTGTTTCATAAAAATGGGAAAGATCCCACAGATCTTGTTAACTCCAGACCCATCTCTCTCTCTCTTCTACCCCTTGAAAATAGATATGCCAATATTCTAGCTAGGAATTTCAAGAGCCTCCTTCCCTGACTGATGCAAAGCACAATGCAAAGGCCTTTTAAAAGTTGCCAAGGAAGCCTACAGTTATTTAGGCTTGGGATGACTGTCACCATTTCATGTACTGTTCTTAGATTTCCAGAAAGTCTCTGACCCCCTGGAATGGCCCTTTTTCTAGGATGCCTTAGAAGTATTTGACATCAAAGTGTATTTCATAAAAAATATCTATTCCTTTATTCTACTCCGTTAACTCAGATATCAGTGAATTGCTATGTTTTACTCGCCTTTTGACTTACCCAAGATGCACAGTAAAGTTGCCTCTTGTTCCTTGTTCCTTTCTTTCTTGCTGTCAAAATATTGAGCTCCTAGCTTCATCAAGCCTGCTACAAATTTGGCATTCCCATCATGCACCAGGATCTACTTCCATCATCACATTATTAATAGATACAATAGTTTCTGAATCACAAACATACTTTCTCACAGTTCTTGTCTTCCATGTAATCTTAGGAAATTCTTAGGAAAGTCCTACCACAATACAATACAGAAGAGCTAAATGTAAAAATCCTTCACTTTCCATATCTTATGGGCTTATCCACCAAGATTAGGAAATTGCAGAAGGTTATAATTGACTTCATAAGGGATGCCTATCAAAACAATTCATCTCACAGCCATTTTTCACTCTAAACCATAATCTTCAAATAGGTTATAATACAGCTCACCATCATTCACAGGAAGCAGCAGCCCCTATTGTTATCCAAGGTATACAATCTTGAGATCTCCAGCCTTATCAAGTACTCAAAAAATACAGAAATTGATAGTATTATAGACTAACAGCTTAGACAACACATTTGGACTAACTTCAGGAAGCTTTTATGTGGTTTGAATTCTTACACTGGGGCAAACCCACCTGCTTTCTTAAAAGGTAGAGCCATACTCTCAGCACGAGTCCATGAGCCAATTGCCTCCATCTAATATGGGGCTGCCCGCATGCCAGAGAAACTTCAGTTAGAGCCACAGAAGTAGCATTATGAATCATGAGACAACCCTTTTTTCATTCATTCATTCATGAAACAACAAGGAATACTGGCTATGGGACCACCTCTCTGTTTATCCAAAGTTAGACAGAAGAGCATTGCAATGACCAAGACTGATGATCCTTTTTGTTGTGCTATTCTTCAGATTGTGGAAAACTTACATGACACATAATCGAATATCTATTCATCTATGAAAAGAAGCTACTTAAAGCAGTTACTTACAGGGCTAACGAAGACCATTACAGTGACTACCGAACATCATTTTGTTTTGTTAGATTAATTTACTGTAGGAGAGTATTTACTCCTATCAGACGATTTAGTATTTCAGTGAACGTGCCAATATGACTGCATCATACTACAGAACTTTTTATCTTGAGGATCTATTTGTATATACATTCCTATCTTTGAGTGTTATAAGTAACCTGCCAACTATTGTTTTATGTGAAACGTCATACTGACTATCTATCTTTCTAATACTTTCTTACAAGTCAATGACATATGTACTAGGATATAACCTATGACTGCCAGGAAAATATATCTGCAATCATTTTGCTTTTTCTATATAAAGCTTTTCACAAGACAAGTGTTTTAAACTAGTACTTCTTTTTCAATACAGTTGATTTATAAACAAATTATTTATTTATTTTATTTATACATTATGCATATATGTTTTTATATCAACCGCTGTCAGTTTGGGCAATCTTCTGTTACAAATACTGAGTCAAGTTTACTAAAATGTATTTTACTTCTGTTCCAGGTCACAGCTGAAAAGGGTCCTCAAACCAACCCATCAACAAACAAATAAATAAATCCCCCTCCTATCTTGTGGTGAGGCCACATGGTGGTTCCACACAGTTTTTTAAGCTTAGCCCAACCAAACTGCATGGGCCCCTTGGTCAAAAGGTGGTTGAAGTGGACTCCAAATGCTCCTGTTGCCTTGTCCTTGAACCGCAAGCCTTGCTCCCCATTGCTTCTCCTTCACTCTGTTTACCATAGTGCATGTTCTCCTGCTCTAACTTGGTAATCTACAAATTCTGGTCTGCTCTTCTCAATACCACAAGCAGATAACTAATATTTTGTTAGTGCACCTTTCTTATTCGCTCACCTACTCTGCCTCATTTATTCTATTCCTAAACTTGATTTTCTGCCACATATATAACTCATTCACTTCAATTTTTTGCTTAGCCATTTCCCCATACCTCCTCCTTCGTGCAGCACATTCACACTCTGTTAATTCAACCATTACTCATAGATTCATAGACTGTTACTAGGCTAACAACCTGGGGTCCTTTCTAAGCCTAGCCAAGTTTTCCCGAAAGAATAATGATGGCCTGTATCCAAACAGGGCACAGAGGACCAGGCATTTATACGTTACCTATACCCATAAGGGATAAGAGTGCCAGGCCCAGTGCAAATTTCACATTCCCCATCCACTTGTCGAGGTTGTGTTTAAACTGAATAATAGACAAACTCAGCTTCACATGGATGGGAAGCCTGTTCCATAGGAGGGGCAGTATCCAGGACACATATCTGTCTCTCCAGTATGTTCTGTTTAGGTCACAGACAAAATTCAGGTCCCTAGACCTTGTATTTCTGATACTCTGACTTATGACTATGTAGGAGATTCACAGGTGTGGGGTTTGCAGATGCCTTGTAAGCCAGAAATAGATCACCCCTCAGCAATCTCCCCGTCCTAATTTATGCTTACTCTTCACTGTTGTGTGCCCTCACCCTAAATTGAGTGTTTGCTATACAGTATAACTCTATAAATCATATACTTACTTGTCAAACACTAGTGCGTGTATGTCCATTTTATATATTTTATACATAAGTTTTTATGTCTTCACAGAGAAGTTTATAAAAATCTACATACTTTTGCATAAATGTCTGTCACTATTTATGTGCTCATTTACTTTTTTTTGACACATTCTGTTTTATCTCTGTTCTCCAGTCACTTCTTACTGGTTACACCAGTTGTGTCATTAATCTTACAATACACCATTTTAACCAACTAATATACAATATTACACTTGCTGACAAAGGTAATCCCGATTAAGCTTCCATCCTTAAAGACCTATGTTGGATTATATGTACTTTTGTGATAATCTGCACTGTATTGGCTTTGATACAATAGTGTTTTTGACCAAACCCAGATGTGATCTCCAAATCAAGACTGAAAATGATTCTGCTATGTCCAGTGAAACCACACAGCAGCTATACTTCTGTACTTATACCTGTGTCCAAATGCATGCATTTTTGATAATGTTCTGTAGTGGCTTTAAATACAAGTGAATTTGTATACTGTCCTGAATCAACCTGGATGTGACAGGATCTCCAGGTCTCTGCATAAAAACAATTGGACTGAGCTCAGTAAAATCACATAGTTATTAGAATTTAAATAATAACGGCTTTCTTTTTTTACCCTTTTCATCTGTGTTCCCAACAGACTGCTTCCAGAAATGAGATTTCATGTTCACTGCCATTCTGGTGCAGCAATCAAGTAATTAAATTAATGTCATGCAGTATGACTGGTAAACCTCTATGAATTCAATTATTCTATGCTGACCACAAAAATACAGAAACTGTACCCACGGAAAGGAATGACACAAAGGACGATTTTATTCTTAGATGGTGCTTATACTGCCTAGCAACTTAAAGGGTCACACTGTTTATAGACTATGTCGATGGTTGCAAAATAAGGTGCACCAAAACCCCAATTCAGAAGTTTAAAAAGTGGTATAAAAGCACATACTACCACCACTAAATGATTGTCTTGATTATTTAATTTTAAATAAGACAACCCTAAATCCAGTGCTGCAACATCTTACGAAACTGAAAGATTTTTCTGTGATTTCTACTGCCATTATTTTCTCCACAATCCAGCACAGCAACAGTATTAGGAAAATAATTGTAATGAGCACAGAGAATGAGCACAGATATTTCAGACGTCCCCTACTGTACCACAAATACAGCCTGGATATGCTGAAATTCTGCTATCATGTGAAGCCTAAAACACCATAATATTTTGTGAAAAACCAAATAATGTACAAAGTGATGAGGCTGCAAAAAGTTAATGAGTTTTTTTTACAAATTGTAAATAGTAGGAGAATTCGGTTTAAAAAACAGTAGTGCAGCACAATTTAACTCTGTTTGCAGCTAATAACTTATATACAAAATCAGGTCAGTGTGCTCAAAATGAAAAATTCCCTGCAGTCTTATGCACTAGTACACACACATTTTTGTTTTCAGTATCATTTCTGTTAGTTTGAGTTGAGTGGGGTCATCCAGCACCACAGTTTGTA
This sequence comes from Protopterus annectens, assembly GCF_019279795.1. Taxonomy (NCBI): domain Eukaryota; kingdom Metazoa; phylum Chordata; order Ceratodontiformes; family Protopteridae; genus Protopterus; species Protopterus annectens. Next base: position 1,569,457,657 of record NC_056729.1, read on the forward strand.
AAAGAAATCACAGTAGTAGTTAATAACATATCCCCCATTTCTTACATGTACTAGGCTACTTGTCCTTCTGGGCCATTTTAGGCCTAGCCAATTTCTCTTCTTAAGGTAAGAAATAAACCCTGTACTTTCAATTTGTGAGGTAAACACCTTAACCATTACACCAATCTCACTTTCAAATGAAACAAATGGTCATAACCAAAATTAACATGAGCAAAGGATAAGATATGCCAATAAATGTAAGTCACAGCAGAAAAAGTTCATCTTGAGACAGTTATTTATCTTGGCAATTTTACTGCAGAACAAATATACCAGCCTAGCTTTTACACGAGTGGCACTTCTCTATATTCTACTAGGTATGAGTGCAATACCATAAAAACAATTTTATGATTTGTGAACTCCAGTGTAATGATAAATAAGCAATGCTGGTAAGTTTTAGTCAACACTGTGTGTGTGATCCTTTGTTTGGCTAGGGTTTCCAAGCATGAAAGCAAAGACTGGGATATAAGTAAACGTATTGGGGGTAACTGTAATGTCTATTCATGTATTACAGAGAAACAATAAAAATATTAATAAATAAAAACACAGTTCAGATTATCTAAAAGGAAATCATTTATTGAGCTGCTAAACTGAAAGGTAATAACTTTCTACTACACTATTTTCAAGAGGTGTAAACTTCTTTAGATCAATCTGAATTGGTATGCACACATTTTTGACAATTTTTGGACTAGGGCATGCTCAGTTGTAATTGTATTATAATTTCTCTACCACTGTCCCTAGTTGCGGCTGAAAAGGAACAGCCCATCTACCCAGTTTCCAATGAATGAATGCATTAATTAATTAGTAAATGCATTTATTACCATTTGTTTACCAGGAAAGTCTGACTGGAGATTAGGTCCCATTTCAGCAGAGGCCTGGGTAGAAAAGCTCTGCACAAAATACATACATTAAGTTTACAAAAGGGTACAATAAGCAAAAGGAATACAAGTGTAATAAAAACATTACTAACAATAAGATATTGGTTAGAAGACAAAAAGTCATATTACAGAAATGAGTAGCTAGTTTTAACTATTAAATAAAAAAAACAGAAAAGTAGTAAGATGCTGAACATTAACAACAACTAAGTAGACCAATTCAGTACAGAAATACTTTACTTACATTCTACGTTACATACATGGCTAAAGATATTGAACGTTCAAAAACAAGAAATGTAAGATGTATGAGCAATCAGCACCAAATAAGTAGGGATAGTACAGTACAAGGTACATTATTAACCCTGACTTCTAGACTTAGGTTTACATACAGCTTTCACAGATGGGTGACTGACTTGGCTGCACTAGGGGTGGTAAGAACAATGCTAGGAGTACTTTGTAAGGTACAGACAAATGATGGCAAGAAGATGCAGGACTTCTGAGTTATACAATAGAACACGAGTGCGAAGCGCAGTAGACTAGCAATGAGATACAGAGATACTGAGTTGAAAGACGGAAGAGAACACTGAAGCAAGTTTGATGAGGTGTGTGGGAGAAAAGGTTTAATGGAGGGAGTAAGTGAAAAGTCATGATAGATTTGCAGGTAAAGAGATGTAGCCAGAAGAAGGTAAGTAAAGCAAGTCAATAAGAATTTGTTCTTGCAGGTGAATATTTAATAAATCAGTCAATAAATAAAAATGCCTTATCTGTTTGGGACTAGCCAACACTGCCGGAAACTTTATAAGCAGGTTGACTCTGAGATGGTGTACCTCACTCTGCCTTAAATTACAGTATCATACTAATCCAAAAAGAAAGATCACAATTTAGTGAACCTTGAGGTCTGAATTGGAGAATTTTTTTTAATTTAACATAAACCATTTGACACACATATGGCTGGCTCGCAACCACTTAGTGCAACAATCAGAGACAAAGTCAAAAAGATCCAAATCAGGTCCAGGTTTTAAATATTGCTCTTATATACTTAACGTTTCTAGAGCAACTATTTTGCATTAACATGCATTTTCTAAAAGGACATGAAGTCTGAAACCACAAATATTTATAACTACTTAGTGACCACTATCCCTTACCAAGTTGACAGAAAAACGAACATTTTTACGCGGATCGGCCAAAAATATGAGGCAAACAACTACTGTTGCATTAACATGCATTTTCTGATAGGGTATGAAGTCTGAAACCTCAAATATTTATAATTACTTAGTGACCATTAGTCCCTTATCAAGCTGCCATATTTACGCGTATCGGCTAAAAAATCTGAGGCAAAATCAGGTACAGTCTATAAAGTCGCGACAGTTGCAAACAGAGCACACTGGTGAATTAAACACATAGCTCATGACCTTCCATCACCAAAATGAGGAACACTACAGTTCCTAGTGCGGAATAAATGGATAAATTATGGAACACTTACCAATAGCATGCTAAAAAAACGTCAACTAGAAAGTTCACAGGATGCTAAAATGTGCAACTTTTTACTTATTTAATATGCGTCAGTTCTATTTCCCATGTATTTCAGTTAAAAAAACAACACCGAATGTGTGACGGACCCTTTTCATGCGAAACTTTGAGGCACATGAACTTTGCAGGGCTCCCAAATGAGGCACATTCCACGTAATGAAGTATGTAAGAGGCGCAACATCAATTCCTTTTTTTTTTTTGGCTACTTATATGTTGGTGGTGTTCGTACTTAACCATATTAACAACAAAAAAGCAAAGAAAAACATTAAACATAGCTCTCAAGTTTTATCTCATTACGAAGAAGGTTCCTCTGATATTCATGGGAAATAATATTGAATTATGTCAAGTCACCAAAAGAGCACTTTATAAGTATAACGTAATACGTTAAACATCCTGTGAACTTCCTAGCTGAAGTTGTTAGTAAGCTATTTGTGCTTCACATAATTCTCAACTGTACAGAGTTTCGAAGAATGTCCTTATTTTTGCCTAGCATGTTGGTCTGGTCCTCATAAAATGTGTCGTTTTCTGGCAAATCACCGGGGACTTTAGTCGCTAAATAAGGACATACAGTTGAGTTTCAGGCTTCATAGCCTTTTAAAAAATATGCTAACACAAATTTTACACTACTAGCAATTTTCTAAGTTTATAAGGAAATATTTAAAAGCTGTCCCTATTTTGGGGGATTTTTTTTCCTCCCATTATTTAAGGCTTTGTCAGATTTCTTGCGCCAAGAGGTTGAGAGCTATGGACTGGTTCACGTTTTGCCCATTTGTTCCAGATTAGGAGCGGTAGTGTTCTTCATTTTTACAGCTGGAAGGTTAAGAACTACAATTAAGTAAGGGACACTGGGCTGAGTGACCTAGAGATTTTGGCCACTTGCCATGGTTTTGACTCTTCCCAACATCAAGTAAGTTGACTTTAACCAAACATTTGCACGCCACATATTTAACATAACGTATCTGTTAGCCTCTCAATCCCTCAAAAACAGTTAAAGGACTCTATATCGACTACTATACACACTACAACGCAAACTCATCATCCTAACCCCATCACAATACACGCGCGAGCCACTCATGACCACTTCCAAAGCGCGCAGACTGGCGCACTACTTCCCTACGTTTAGTTAAGTTTTCAAGAGTGAAGCAACGCTCCCGCTAAATGACGGCAATGCGAAGCCAAGCCGTGTTATTGTGGCTAGCACGCGCCAATCCATGGCCACGCAAACATTACACGGGAATGCTGAGCATATTAACTATTTGTGGAAATGAATTGCCCCACCCAGTATTGTGACGTCACAATACATACACTTGATGACCCCCCCCACCCACCCACTCCCTCAGTACTGCAATGGATTCTTGGCAGTTGGTTCAAGTCTATTTTGTAATTGATTATTTGTAATTCCATAGCAGTCAGGCAACTTCAGAAGTTTACATAAACAGTTAAGTGTGCTATGCAACTGCAAGCTGCACCGTTCTGTGCAAATATCTCCCACATATGATAACAATTATGTCAGCGCAGGAATCATTAAATACTTTATGTACAAGAATGTCTGGAAAACTTTTGTATTATGTAACTTAGCCAAACCGCAAGGAAAGCTAAAAAGTCAAATGTGTCTGTGTGAGGGGAGGGGGAGGCACATCTGGGTACAAACGTATTTAACTTGACTGCTGCCTACTCATTTTATCTGCATTCTTGGTATCTGTAAAGAGCAACAGCTAAGTTTAATCAGGCAGACAGCTATTAAAATGATAAATAATTGCAAATCAGATGTAGGATCTAGTTCTCAACCCATTTCAACTCCCACAAAATGTCTGGCAACCAGTTACAAGTCAACAATAGCGGAAAAAATACAAGCGAGCCCGTCTGCACCTGAGCCCACCGCTTAGTGAAAACGTTCACGGTCAAAGCTACATGAACGGGCAAATAGGTAATTGCCAATATTAAGCAGCACTTTCCAACTGCACAGATCATTGTGACAGGATGTAATGAAATGTGTGTTTGCTATGCGGATGCAGGTGTACTAACAGATAGATGCGAGTGGTACCAGCTGTGGGTAAGTCTTTCACGTCAAGGCACTGATGATCCACAAGTGAGAGAGGTACAAGAGACCTTCATATCAGTATCATCAGCAATTGTCAATCTGCTGGGAGCCCATCATCATATTTCACACAAAGCCTGAAAGAAGTTAACACAAACATTGACAGACCGCCTCCAGCTCCACCAGCCCGGAGGGCTTCTGTAGTACTCTAACCATAAACTGCCCTCCCGCTTTACCCAGTTATAGTAGCCTTGAACTTGAAACCTGAAGACAAAATATGAAGGAACCGGCTTTTTCACCGCATTGCCCTCCCCTAGATACCAAATAAATACCCGAGCAATTATCTTTTTTTTTTGAGGGGGGGGGGGGTTAACCACTAACTGACTGCCGCGCTGTCAGTAAATGCTGTATAAACTGCTTCTCTAAAAGAAGAACGGTAACTCTTCTGTTTCCGAATTCAACAGATCAAGTTTACGCAGAATCCTGAGATTCAAGAGGACGGGGGAAAACAACGCCTTCCTACCTGGCATCATCAGTTCCTCTTCGTTCTCCAGGTCTTCCAGCGCATCGTCCTCATCATTCCCCAAAGGCCCTGGCATCTCTTTTTTCTGTCTCGATTAGATCTTTTGCCAGCTCTGGGGTAACAAAGCACACCTTTTCACAGTCTTCAAACCTTAACCCTTCCAGTGCCAGGGGAGCTGTCTGCTGGGATGCCCATGGACAATAAACACGTATGGCGTGTATATACAGAGGGTGAGGTTTTTGGTAAGAAAGATGGCTGCCTCCTTATTTTTAAGAAAAAAGGCTCTCCTCACTCACTCTCTACCAAAATCCCTCAGCCTGAAAATAAAAAAGGAGAGACAAAAAAATGGAATACACATGCCCAGATTGTGACGTCTAGTCTGGTCACTATGACAACCCGTCCCCCCATCCCATAATGTTCAGACAACTAGTTAGTAGTATGATACCCTTGGTTACCAAGTTTCGGTACTGGTCAAAACAACAGAGCATGTAATAACACTGAAGAAAGAAGGGGGCATACAAGCCAATCAATTTAGCTCTTATTTTCTGGAAATAATCAATAATCGATATTGTTTACTAATTTAGAAACTGGCGTTATTTCCATATGCTGATAACTGTCAAATCCATACATATAGCTTTTGTTGCTGTGGTAAAAATGCGTTTCGCAAGTTACTGAGTCAAGCTGTTTAAAACTACTGAACATCAAGTGTAATTTAAGGTACTCCTTACCTGCAACAAGAAATGGGCAATGCCCTTTGTCACACTTTAATGCCAATAGATTGTATTTCTGTTCTGTTAGATCAATGTCTATGAATCAACAAGCTACCAAGATGTTTCTATATCTGCTGTAGAATATACTGTTTCTAGCTGCTGATTATTGTGTTGTGCAGGTATGAAGTCTGATTTTCCAGCTCAGTGAAGAAAGGTAACATTTTCGTTAAGCTTTACAGAAAAATAAAACATATGCAATGATGCATAATAAAGCAAATCATTAATACAGAGTTAAAAACCCTGAAACAGTGGTGCATGGTACGTGCCCTTCTGAAGTACTGGGGAAAAGGAACTATTGCAACATGTGGCTATTTCCATACGTTACACAAATTGTAGCATCTCTGATAGAAATGAGTAGTAATGCTCGTAAGGTTCATGTGTGATTTCGGATGTGCGATAAATGTACTTAAGGCACCATGAAAGTGATTGCAAAAGCCAGTGTTAAGACCGTCCTGATGAAAATGTAGCATTTTTGAAACAAGTGTTATATTTTCTTCTCCCAAGTACAAAAAAAGTTTTGATGTCCAAAACAGATACAGGGTTTTGTGCTAAATTAAGAGAACAGAGCAGCTGAAAACATGTAAAACATTTAAAAAAAATGTACTGCTGTGATGCTAAATTACACTTAATACCTTTTTATTTCAGGAAATTACATGATACAGATATTTTTGCTGCTATTAAGATTCATACAGCAAATGACAGCCACACTAGTAACATTAATTTACAGGTTGGGCTTGGAATAGAAATGCTTATTTGTGTATCATATTTGCTATGAAGTTTTTATTTCTCACCACAGGTAAATTAACTGCCTATGCTGGCTGTCTTGTGACAAAATTCTAACACTGTCTTATGTGTTACCTTAAATAAGTCAGCTGACCACCTTTTTGCTGTTTCATTTCATCTGTAATTTTGCATTGAAGCAAAACAAATAAAATGAAAAGTTCTCTTCTCATTTATGCTCACAGTGATATCAGTTATATTGCTGACAATTAAATATTACTAAATACAAATAAATCAGGTGGACAGAAAAAAACAATGCTACATTTTAGAAGTAGCTGCACTTGAAAGTTTGTGTTTTTGAATTTTTTTCTTTTGCTTATTAGCTATATTTCTCAATGATTTTATTATGATGGATGCAGAAATGTGCTGTTTATTAATGGCTACTATAAAGATCAGCTGCCTTACTTTACATTTTATTCTCAGTGATAATTGTAGCAGATATGAATAACTTTGTAGTGATAGAACAGTTGTGGCCGTTCTTAAATAAAGGTCCCCCAACAATATCAAAACTTCCACCTGAAATACACACAATTATGATAAAAAAATCACAAACAGTCACTTATCCATAATCATTGTTTTAAGAAAGGGCATACCTGACTCCACATCTCCATGGGGGGGGGGGGGGGGGGCAATGCTGCCATAACTCATCTTAATATAATCACCTCCAATATTGCCATTATTCAGAGAAAAGGGCATGAATTTGCCTGTTGCTACTTAATATATTCATCCTTCAAGGTTGACATTATTAGCAGAAAAGTCAATTTGTTTAACAAAAAATTCTAGTATTTGCCCTTTTTCATTAAATTAGCAGGAAGTACCATTTTAAAACACTCAAACATTTGCATTTTGGCAGGCAACATGACACTGCTGAGCAGGAATACTGGCAGTCACTGAAATTGCAATGCTGGTAGTGGGAGGCAGCAGGGCTTTATTATGGCTCATTTGCCAAGAATAATATCTAATAGCAAAGGGAAATACAGAGCAGCCTAGGCATGAAAGGTGATGGTCAGTAACTTTAAACCCCAGTGAGTAGTTTAGGTAGTATATATAAAACAATGACTCTTTACACCCTATTCCAACACTATGTCATAATTTGCCTTTTAGTAACACTGTAATTTAATCATATGCTTGTAAACATACATCTTTTGGAACAAGACCAAGCTAAAACTAAAACTGTAGCTAAAAGTGCAGTTGCAAATTAATTTACCATTGTAGTTCAGATAATTTGTAAACTGTGTATGTCATGCAGACCTAGTTGTAACTTCAGTGATACTTTCACTTACATACAGTATGAGTAAGAAATGTTTTAACTGAATCAAACTTCAAAGACTGCGCCTTAAAACAAACACTTGTTACTAGAGGCACTTCTTTAGTTATCAATACCATGTGGCTTAACTAACTTTCCTGTCTTCTGATTTGTGACACCAGCAACCACTCTAAATGCCTGTTGGAGAACATAGGTAAAGGACTTATTTCAAAGAATGGTGAGTAGCTTTACAGCACATTCATATCCAGGGAAATTCTATCTTGTTTTATGTAAGTAACTTAACTGGACCACTGTGTCCCCTTCTCAGGCGCAGCCTAAGCAAACTAAAAAAAAAAGTACTCGAAAGACACATATTTAAGAGTTGCAAGTAAAAAAAAAAACAAATATTAATCATAGCAAAATAATGATCAGCTTAAATTGTTACAGCTACTCAAGAAATGAAAATAGATAATAATAAATAGCTGCAGTATGACTAAGATGCAGCATTTTTTTGCTTAAATAACTTTCCTACTGTTTGATTCCCAGTCTACATGTACTATTTACAAACTAACTGCTAATCATATATATTATCCCAGAAATCATGAAGAAAACATTCAAAACTAACTTGACAAACAGAATAAGTAAATATGCATCAAATGTATTTTGTAAAGAAAACACATTTATTGTTTTAATGTTTCAGTTACTGCATGGTTAACAATACCCTGTTTGTCAAGTTTAACTGATTACACCTTCATGATCGAACCTGTCCACCAAATACCATTTTTCCATTATCTAACAGCTGCATTTCATGAATGCCTTATTTATACCAATTGTATTGCAACATATGGTAAATGCTAGTGTAATCTGAGTCTTCTAAAAGAGAAGTTAGAAAATGTAATTATTGTAAAGTTTTATCCTATGACTTTTACTCTCCAGCCTCTTCTGAAAATAGACTATGCCCAACAAGTCTTTCCCATCTAGCAAGTACAAATAAATAAATAAATACATTTCATGATTTATTGTCAAGTATACAGATTTAATGAAGTTCACCAAAGCAAATATGTATCAGAGGATTCCTTGAAAACTATGAAAAGCTGGGAAATATGAATCACTATTATCACCATTAAGTATTGAAATCCAGTATTGATTAGGTCAACTCTTTTGATTGCCACTGTGGTATTGTAACAAGGGTGTATTAACTTCAAATTATTGGCATATTTTGCTTCATTCTGAGCCCTATATGGGCAGCATGCGGTCTTGTTTCCTGTACATTCTTATTCAGTCAGAAGCACCCGATTATGGCTCTGTGGCATGGAGTAATGGTGCACTGAGTGCAGCCCAGGTGACTGGGGTTTGACTAGTAGCCCTGGCACTAGTGGAGCCAGGTATGTAGGAGAAGGAGTGAAGGGGTGGACCCTCTCACGTCTCCCAATGGGAGGGTAAGGGTTGCATGCATTCAGAGGTATACAGGATGGTACAATTTCCCTGGAAGAGACTGGAAAATCACTATTTAAGCTGTGAGATGAGAGGCTGGGCTGTATGGAAGGAATGCCCCTCAATGATTTGGGGAAATACTCTCTACAGTCAGCCCATTACACCCCCTTGCACCTCAATGTGTGTGTGTGTGTGTGTGTGTGTGTGTGTGTGTGTGTGTGTGTGTGTGTGTGTGTGTGTGCGTGTGTGTGCGTGTGCGTGTGCGTGTGTGTGTGTGTGTGTGTGTGTGTGTGTGTGTGTGTGTGTGTGTGTGTGTGTGTGTGTGTGTGTGTGTGTGTGTGTGTGGCCATTTGCTTAGGTGGTTAGAGCCAGGAAGAAAAACAAGAAAAGTTCAAACCATCCTGGTAGCTGCCTCAGTGAGGACTCATCTCAGTTATCTCTGACTCAGCAGGGAATGAAAGGACTGACATAACAAGAGAAGATACAGTCTACAGTTAAAAACAAAAACTGGAAGAGTTGGCAGCACTCAAACTGAGGTTTTGTCTCTTACTTCATATTATCAAATATCAAATGTTAGAGGTTGTCAGAAGTAAACAGAAATAAGTTGTTTCATCTTTCATTTAAGAATGTCGCAGCTACAGCCTCTAGGAAATCTCTCTCTGGAGGGTAGTTTGCCTGAGATCTGAAAAGTATAGATCCAGATATATGATTTAGATAGTATATCTGTGGTGACTGGCTCTGTGGAACAGAGGGAGAAAGACCTAACTATGACACACATGACTTGAGTTTATTTAATTAACCCATTCCTTAAGGAGTCAGATGGGAGAACAGGGCAGACTGGCATTTTTGACAGCTCAGTGGGAGAAAAAGGTGCACAGCCAAGGTCTTTAGACATGTCCAACCTGCGGCCCTCAGACCTCTTCCATGCGGCCCCCAACCTCTAACTGCAACATCAATGTACACATGCTCCAAAACACTTTTTGTTTTGTGTTTTTCATGGCCATGACCTATAACTCTGTCGGTGTGTGCATGCACCAAAGCATCATTCCAGTTTTGATTTTTTTGCACCAAAGAAGGATCTGTGTGCTCCCACTGTTATTTTGTGGCAAAGAATCAGTGTGTGTGTGTTCTTGTTGAAGAGAGACTCGTGTATGGATTTGCCATCATTGCCTTTGAAAAGGATAGCACTTACCTGTGTTAATAGGCAAGTATGGAGTGAGTGAATGAGTGAGTACATGAGTGAGTACATGCATGAAAGCAGAATGTTTGTGTATGTGAAAGTAGAAGAAGAGTGTGTGTGTGTGTGTGTGTGTGTGTGTGTGTGTGTGTCTGCATGACAGAGAGACAAAGAGAGACACATGCACAAATAGGCTAATGATGATCAATCTACCTAATGAACACACATAAATTAGTTCACAAAAATATCGTACATTAAAAGTACACTTTCATTAAATTGTGGCTTTCCTGACAGAGAGAGTGTTGTACTGAATCATACTTCTCAACTGTCTGAATTTTCACTTCATCTTCCAATTTGTGTCTTTTGCTTAGGAAATAAAATTAGTCATCCAAGGTAATGCAGTTCCAGGGAGTAAGAATGAGACAGTAGCTTAGGGTTAATGGGTCAGTAGTGGATTGACTTTGTGGGATTGTAGCATATAAAGTTGAACTGTTTTTTTCTGCCAAACAAAAAAAGCACCCAGTACTGTTTTATCATTTTTGGGTTCTAAGCAGTGGGAGATTGGACAACAATAAGTATAGCTTTGGTGGATCATCAATACTGGCAAATCAGGTGGGCACAATGTCATTTTTTAAATGTTGTGGGTTTTAGTGTGTATGTGTGTGTTGGTGTGTTGGGAGGGCTGCAGCAGTAGATGGTTATTAAAGACTGAGACGTACGGACTGTGGAGAATATGTTTCTTTGTTTCAAAACCTGATACTTGGGTACTAGGTATGTCAAAAGTAGATTTTTTTAAGACATATCTTCTTGCCATTTGCAGTGGATGGATATTTATATTTAATGGATAATGCTAGCAGTATGATTGTGGTCCTGTAGGGATCTGAAGGATGCCAAGTCTACCATTGCCAATGTCTTGTAAAGTGACCTGGAAATGGATATTTGGATGTTACTGAAAAAATACAGTAAGTGGGCTTAGAAATATAGTTTAATTAAACAAAATGTACTTGCAATTTGCAGGCCATAATTTAATTTATTAGACTAAATTAGGGAGTGGTATAATTCCTGGGAAATAGGTAGCCTTAGTTTCAGTGAAAGCTCTGTGGTTGTTTGCAGGTAGGAAGTTGCAGTATGTGGATGCAATGTGTTTTATTTATTATTTTGAATGCATTTGTCATTTGAAAGCATGGTTTTCTTTGTTGCAAAAGAAGGCAGGATTGAATGAGCTATATAATGCTTAACTGTCAATGATGGGATAGAAAGTTTATAAGTGATGTATAATGTTTGCAACTACAGTTGTTTCAATGGTGTCTGTGATGCAAAATTATTTTTGAGCCTGTGTCCCACTTTTATTTTTCTCTTTCTCCAGATTTCTTGCTCTAAGGTTGAGAAGTGTGGTTCCATACTAAATCAGAAGGTTGTATTTACCTTGGAAGACTTTTCAGCATAAATACGAGAAACAGAGCCTTTTTAATACCTTTGCTTATTTCCAATAGAAAAAGCCATGTAACCTTGCAAATAACATTCTTATTAAGCTACTTTAATTCTTTTGGAATTGACAACTATGCTTCATTGGTTTGGACATAAGTACAGAGTGCCAATGTGACAGCTCAGTAAACTGACAGTCTGTGAATAACTTCTGCACAAATTAAAATGTCTGAATGTCAGATGGCTTTAGATTGGGGGGAAGTTATATGCTTACTCCAGTATGTAGTATGATCTTAGAGAGTTTATAGATTTCTTATTAATTTACTTTTTGCTGAGCAGTTGTTTGCTAATTTATTGATGGTCCTTTTGGTGGTGGGAAACTGGATGGATGAGTCCATCTCTAGTATGATTTTTTTTCAGATATTTTTACTTCCAGACAGTTTCATTCAGTGAGTGCGTGTCATGTGATTACTGAGGTTGCCTATGTTAGAAGCAGGGACTACTTTTGTGAGTGAGTGTGTGTGTGTGTGTGTGAAAGAGAGAGAGAGAGATTTAATATGTATACTGAATATATTTTTGCAAATGGAATTCTTAAATAGGCTAGTATTCTTGGGCAAGTAGACTTGAGTAACCAATATTAGATCTTAGCCATCCAGCTAGGAAAGTTTAGTATGTGGATTTTCCATCCAGTTTGATGAAGGCTATGCTACTTACTCAAGGAGTATATTTATGGCTATCTATCCAGTTGTTATGTTGCTGAACTACACTGTTTGATAATGAGAGGAGCTTTTGACAGAAATTGAAGTTTTTGTGTCAAGAACCTGTCCATACAATGTGGCTTGTTTATGTTGCAGTGAAGGCTGTGGTCTTTGTAATGAGCGTTTTAAGTATAACCAGTATTTCTGAGGTGGAGGAAGTCTCTTAAGGCAGGATCTTTCTAAGCCTGGAAAGCAAGCCAGTGATGAAATTTATAGGGGCCAGTGAGAGACAGAGGAAAGCAAGAAGCTTTTTAATCTGTTTGGATAACTAAGTGAACTTAGTCCTTTGACTTTTTGTCAGAAATGGTTGTAGTCTTTCTTTTGGCAGGGTGTTTTGCTGAGGCACATGCCAAAAGCGGCTTTGCACTCAGCAATGGCTCTTATAACAAAAGAATACAGGGATGTTATGATCACAAAAAATAAATAAAATAAAATAAACGGCTCAGAGTGCAGAGAGGTGCAGAATAGCAAGACCAACTGAAAAAGAGAACTACACCAAATTTACACAACCACCATGTTTATTTGCAAAAAAGAATAAAAGGTAAAATAACGTTAGTGCTTTCACGACTGCTCTTGTCGCTTCATCAGACGGTCGTGAAAGTGCTAACGTTATTTTACCTTTTATTCTTTTTTTCAAATAAACATGGTGGTTTTGTAAGTTTGACGTTATGATCACCTTGTTCTTGGATGAGATACCCTTACTAATGAGGTGGGCCATGAAAAAATCTTTCCATACAATGGAGACAACATGGTAGTCAAAAGTCAGGTTTCTATCAACCAGAGTGCCCAAGCACCTCACAACTGATTGCATGCTTACAACATTGTTATTAATGTGATAATTTGTGGGGACATGACTCTCCCCAAAGGGGATGATGATGCATTTTTGACATTTAGCTTGAGGCCATGTTTCTGGCACCAGTCATTTGTTTGGGTGAGACCCTCTTGTAACTTATTTAGAATTGTTTTATTAAGTCAGTAATGTGAATTCTTTACTTTCTTGCAAATTTGTTGGCTTATTTTTGTGGATTATAGTATTGTAGGACTGTTAATGTTAACATTTTACGTAGTTGGACTGCTGAAGTGGTTTTCCCAGTGAGAAATTATAGTGCTGTAGTGAATATCTGTTGATTTGTAAAAAAAAAAAATATATATATATATATATATATATATATATATATATATATATATATATATATATATAAACTAAGATGTTAGAGTTAACTGTTAGAGTAGAGAATTAGAATGAGAATTAGAATTGTAAGGCAACTATTAGGCATTTATTCATTGTTCATATGCACCTACAGTACAGCCAGAAGGTCGACTTTGGTCGTCCGCGGCAGCAAAAGAGTTAACTATATGATATATTTTATATGCGGCCCCAGGACAATTTCTGTTCACTCAATGTGGCCCCGGCAAGCCAAAAGGTTGGACACCCCCAAACAGCTTTTGATGGAGACCTAGGATGCAAGCTTAGGGGCATTTGCATATATAATGCACATGGGGAATTGGATGAAACAGTGAGGAGGGAATACAACAAAAAACTATGTAGTTGTTAGGATGGTGCTCCCATGTGCCATGCCAGGATACCCTAATCTCCTCTTTCCACAGTCCATTTGATCACTTATACTAAACCTTCCCCATTTGTGGGGCCATTGTCCAAAATGGGGTAGGTCAATCAGGTGTCAGGGAAAGTGGAGTAGAAGATTGCAGAGGGACTCTGGGACTATTTTATTTATTTATTTATTTTGTTACCTGGGTAAATTTACTGGACATGTATCCTTTTTCAGGAGTAGCCTGGAAGCATGTTCTGGTTATGTGACTTGCTCAGAGTCACAAAATGGGCAAATGGAGGCTGAGGTGACCAAACCTTAAACTATAGAAAGTAATGTATTAACAGCCCATAGACCTAATCCTCTGCATTATCAGATAACATGCCAAATGGCAGACAGCCGCAATGAGAATTTAATTTATTCAAATAGTATCTCCACAAAGCCCAAAAGGTGGTGTGCTATATTTCTGCATACTGCAGATGAAGAAGCTCTGAAAACTTGTATTATATTTGAGTTACAATGTGGGGGGGGGGGAGTGAGTATTACACCAATGAGACAGAAGTTTCTGATTTAATGTCCATCAAGGGAAAAAAAACTGTCAGATATCTGCCTTTTATTCTTCATGGGGCAGAAGGTCTCACAGAAAGTATTGATATTTGTGTTACTGAATTAAAGAACCAGGCCAAAGACTGAGTTTGGACAGTTGTCTGATTCATTTGTAAGAGATACAACTGCATGTGATACAAATGACATTTTTACCAGCTCTTTTATTCTAGGAAGACAGTTTATTAGATTTGCAGCCACCCACAAATTGAATTTGCAAGACTTCATGACCTACCTATCCCTGTGGTGACACAGGTATGTGTAGTACTCACCACCCTAGTTACTGGGACCTTTCAAAGACAAACAGGGTGCACATTAGGTTTATCACAGTCCTCAAGGATATTTACACAGTTCCTCAACATCAGGTTTCCAAATGTGGAGGAAATAATCAGGCAAGAGGCAGAGTGTTGAAAGAAGTGCATTTAACAGTAAATAATTTATTTGAAGACTGTGAATAACATTATTATGTCACAGATGAAATAACTCACAAAGGAGTTAAAATTGTTAAAGTTAAGTATGAGTGAGAAGGGAAAAATGAAAAAAAGTAGAAATAGAGTAACGAAAGCAAGAAAAGCACATGGAATATAGACTAGAAAAAGCATGTATAAGGTGTGGTTACAAGTATAATAAAAAATAATGTCTAGTGATTAATGAAATGTGTACAAAATCTGAAAAGAGAATGTTTTTTACTCATCATCATCATCATCATCTTGTTTCCATTTCTTCCTGGCCTCTGCATCTTGCTCTGTCACACCAACCACCACCTGCATGTCCTCTCTCACCACATCCATAAACCTTATCTTAGGCCTTCCTCTTTTCCTGTTACCTGGTAGCTTCATCCTTAGCATCTTTTTCCCAATATACTCCGCATCCCTTCTCAGCACATGTCCAAACCAACGTAATCTTGCGTCCCTGGCTTTGTCTCCAAACTTTCCAACCTGGGCTGACCCTCTAATATACTTATTTCTAATCCTGTCCACCCTCGTCACACCCAGTGCAAATCTTAACATCTTTAACTCTGCCACATCCAGCTCAAACTCCTGCCTTTTTGTCAATGCCACTGTCTCCAACCCATATAACATAGCTGGTCTCACTACCCTCTTGTAGACCTTCCCTTTCACTCTTACAGGTACTCGTCTGTCACAAATCACTCCTAACACTCTTCTCCACCCACTCCATCCTGCCTGTACTCTCTTCTTCACCTCTCTTCCACACTCACCGTTACTCTGAACTATTGACACCAAGTATTTAAACTCATCCACCTTCGCCACCTCTACTCCTTGCATCCTCACCATTCCTCTATCCTCCCTCTCACTCACACACATATATTCTGTCTTAGTCCTGCTGACCGTCATTCCTCTTCTCTCTAGAGCATATCTCCAGGGTCTCCTCCACCTGTTCCCTACTCTCACTACAGATCACAATGTCATCTGCAAACATCATAGTCCATGGGGACTCCTGTCTGATCTCGTCTGTCAACCTGTCCATAACCATTGCAAATAAGAAAGGGCTCAGAGCTGATCCTTGATGTAACCCCACCTCCACCTTAAACGCATCTGTCACTCCCACCGCAGACCTCACCGCTGTCACACTACCCTTGTACATATCCTGTACCACTCTTACATACTTCTCTGACACTCCTGACTTCCTCATACAATACCACAACTCCTCTCTAGGCACCCTGTCATATGCTTTCTCCAAGTCTACAAAAATGCAATGCAACTCCTTCTGACATTCTCTGTACTTCTCCATCAACACTCTCAGAGCAAACATCGCATCTATAGTGCTCTTTCCCGGCATGAAACCATACTGCTGTTCACTAATCATCACATCCCTTCTTAACCTAGCTTCCACTACTCTTTCCCATAACTTCATGCTGTGACTGATCAATTTAATCCCTCTGTAGTTACTACAGCTCTGCACATCACCCTTATTCTTAAAAATCAGTACCAAAACACTTTTCTCCATTCCTCAGGCATCCTCTCACTTTCCAAGATTTCATTAAACAATCTGGTTAAAAACTCCACTGCCATTTCACCTAAACACCTCCATGCTTCCACAGGTATGTCATCTGGGCCAACAGCCTTTCCATTCTTCACCCTCTTCATAGCTATCCTTACTTCCTCCTTGCTAATCCATTGTACTTCATGATTCACTATCCCTACATCATCCAACCTTCTCTCCCTCTCATTCTCTTCATTCATCAACCCCTCAAAGTACTCTTTCCATCTCCTCAACACACTCTCCACACTTGTGACTATGTTTCCCTCATTATCCTTTATCACCTTTACTTGCTGCACATTTTTCCTAGCTCATTCCCTCTGTCTGGCCAATTGGTACAGGTCATAGGTTCATAGGTTCATAGGTTCATACTAGGCTATCTGCCCGAGGGCATTTATAAGCCTAGCCCATTGTTTTGTGGCTTACGCCACCCCTTTAGTATGGGGAACTATACCCATTATTTTGCTGTGCCTCTGTCGAGCAGTGACACTGAGGTAATTCCTGGGGTATATCTGCGATCTCCCATCCATTGGTCAAGATTTCTCTTGAACAAGGCCAGCGAGGTGCTCTGCCTCACATGTACCGGGATTTTGTTCCACAGCATAGGAGTCTTTGGGTGATGAATCTATCCCTCCAGCACGTCCTATTAATAGCCGTGTCGAGGTTTAAGTCTCCCGCCCTTGTGGCTCTGATGGATCTAGATTTTTTGAGGTGAAGCATATTCATCAAATCTGGGTTTGACATGGCCTTGTATGTTAGGCAAAGGTCACCTCTGAGCAAGCTGTGCGACTGAATAGAGCTGGAGTTCTTTCAGTCGGGCAGCATAGGACAGATTTTTGAGACCCTTTATCCTTTTGGTGAGGAACTTTTGTGGCCTCTCCAGCTGCTGCAAGTGTCGGGTCAGATACATTCCGAATGGGGCATTGTACTCAATCATTGGTCTGATGAGTGATGAGTAAAGGGAGACTATGACCTCCCTTGATCTAGATGAGAATCCCTTCATGATAAGGTGGGCAATGTAGAAGGACTTCCTAACTACTTTAGCTACATGGGTGTCGAATGACAGACTACTATCAACCTGGGTCCCCAGGTCCCTGATAACTTCTTCTGTGCTCAGTGGATTGCCACCTATTTGGTAGCTAGGGGTAACCTTGTTTTTCCCGAAGGGTATGACTATGCATTTTTTGGCATTTAACTTTAGGCCGTGGCTCTGGCACCAGTTATCCATTTCTGTGAGACCCTTCTGAAGGATATCTGTGTCAGATGTGTTTTCTACTATGGCGCCCAGTTTGCAGTCCTTTTCTCACTCCTTAGTTTCCAACCTTTCATACAACTCTTCATATGCCTTATCTTTAGCCTTCGCCACCTCACTCTTTGCCATGCACCTCATCTTATTATACTACTGTCTACTTTCTTCATCTCTCTGACAATCCCACTTCTTCTTTGCCAACCTCTTTGCCTGTATACTCTTCTGTAATTCCTCATTCCACCACCATGTCTCCTTGACGTCCTTCCTCTGATGTGATAGCAAGCACCTTTCTAGCCGTCTCCCTTACTAGCTCTGCTGTAGTTACCCAGCTATTTGGTAACTCTTCACTGCCACCCAGTGCCTGTCTTAACTCATCCCTGAACTCCACCTCACAATTACCCTTTTTCAATTTCCACCATTTGATCCTTGATGCTGCTCTCACACTCCTCCTCCTCTTCTTGATCACTAACGTCATCCTACAAACCACCATCCTATGCTGCCTAACTACACTTTCTCCGGCCACCACTTTACAGTCTCCAATCTCCTTCAAACTGGCCCTCCTACATAAGATATAATCCACCTATGTGCATCTTCCTCCATTCTTGTATGTCACCCTATGATCCTCCCTCTTGTTAAAGTACGTATTCACCACAGCCATATCCATCCTTTTCGCAAAATCCACTACCATCTGACCTTCTGCATTCCTTTGTTTAACACCATACCTACCCATCACTTTCTCATCCCCACTGTTCCCTTCACCAACATGCCCATTTAAATCTGCTCCAATCACCACTCTCTCACCCTTGGGTACAGTCATCACCACTTCATCCAATTCACTCCAAAATTTTTCTTTCTCATCCATTGCACACCCAACTTGCGGAGATATGCACTAACAACATTAATCATTACACCATCAATTTCCAGCTTCATAAACATCACTCTATCTGACACCCTTTTCACCTCCAAAACACTCTTCGCATACTGTTCCTTCAGAATAACTCCTACGCCATTTCTCCTCCCATATACACCATGATAAAACAATTTGAACCCACCTCTGATACACCTAGCCTTACTCCCCTTCCATCTGGTCTCTTGCACACACAATATACCAACCTTCCTTCTGTCCATCATATCTGCTAGCTCTCTCCCTATACCAGTCATACTGCCAACATTCAAAGTTCCGACCCTCACTACCACAGTCCTAGCCTTTCTCCTCTCTTCCTGCCTTCGGCCATGCCTTCTGCCTCTTCTCCTCCTTCGGCCAACAGTAGCCCAATTTCCGCCAGCACCCTGTTGGCTAACAGTACTGGTGGCGGTCGTTGTTAACCTGGGCCTCGACCGATCCGGTATGGAAATATTAACTGGTGACTGCATGAAAAGATTTGGCGAAGCTTATGTTTAAAATGAAAGAAAAAAATTGCAACTGAAAATAATGCATGTTTTATTTATTTATCTACTGACTGCATTTGTTGACTGGAAATGTCCAGCTGGACCCCTTTTCAGCTGAGGCCAAGGGAGAAAAGTTCCACACAAAATTATTGTGATACATTGACAATAACAAGTACATATATAATACAATACACATGAAACACAGTAAGAATACAAATATGAGTACAACAGTAGTATACAATGTGAGTACAAAAGTAGTGTAGAATAATCCAATACAATGAAACAAATTAAATCTCGTACTATACAGACAAGTTTGTTCTTATGTAATACTTTGTCATAGGCATGTGGTAGATTAGTTGTGCATCAGGACAGTAGGTTAGCTGTGGTCAGGGATTATCAAGTGTGTGTGAAGGATACAACAGATAATTAGGAGAGGTTAGTAACAGGAGTTGGATTTTAAGATGTTAATGCAACGGAGTTTAAGTACCATATGTGAAGATATGAAGATTAAGTTAGATATGAAAATAAAGTTTTAGTGAGAGACAGAGATGT
The DNA here is from genome assembly GCF_019279795.1 of Protopterus annectens. Classification (NCBI taxonomy): domain Eukaryota; kingdom Metazoa; phylum Chordata; order Ceratodontiformes; family Protopteridae; genus Protopterus; species Protopterus annectens. Next base: position 1,569,477,593 of record NC_056729.1, read on the forward strand.
GTGTTTATTTTACCATGACCAATCCACCTAAACTTAAAGTCTTAAAAAGTGAAGTCCTTGTGAGCACAATAAGCATTGAAATGTGTAGAGTTAATAGGGTGCAATAAAATGACACACTGTGTCAAGATCAATTGAAAATCTGGACAGAGTAATTTAAAATTAATAACTTGAGTGTTGTGTTTAAACTAGACTTTGGCACAGAGTGCAGTGTAATTTCTGTTAATATGTTTGAAGCACTGAATCTGAAAGAAAGTAAATTGAAGACATTTATGTACAAATTCCTCACTTATTTAGGTCATCATAGGTTCATAGGTGTTTACTAGGCTAATGACCACAAGGGCCCTTTTAAGCCTAGCCATGCATCCCAAATCTCTGACAAGTTCTGGCACCCTTGATAAGTGTAAGAAGGGGCTCGGGAGATTAAACATCCCTAAGTCCCTGACTAATTTCTCATAGGTAGTTTTCTCATAGGTTTATACTAGACTAACTGCCCTTGTGGGCCATTTTTAAGTCTAGTCAATTACCCCAAGTGAGATTCTTGGTTGTAGTTTAAATTTGGTGGCTTTTGCAGTGCCCGCCCCACTGTAGATTTGATCTAGGACACTCCCCCAGTCCCATCTCTTTACCGCATTCTACCTAATAAACCCTTTCTGCATTTGCTTTTAGTCCTTTTTAATTTAATTACATTTTTTCAAACTGTGTGTGGAGTAATATTGCTACATACTAAAGTGTGCCAGCTTGCACTGCATGTGAATTGTTTTTACTACTGTTTTTGCTACTTTTCTGAAAAAAAAAAAAACAAAAAAAAAACTTGTAAGCCTGTTTCCTACCATTCCTGTAATTAGTGTTCCAGATACAGATTTGCTGTATCCAGGACTATTTGTAAGCTTCTGAGCCCCTAAGCCTTTCTGAGTTGGAGGGAAGCCTTCTAGCTTATCAGTGGGAGTGGTAAGCACTAGGTAACCTGTCTACCACATAAGGAGTGGTTCTGGCCCAGAATTTGTAGTTATTGGCCGTTTGGGCGGTCTTCCATCTCTCTCAACTTTCTGATTTGAAGGCCTGCATTTGCAATTGTTTCTGTCCTGTAACTCCTGGACCCATCTCATATGCTCACTCAAAAAAAAAAAAAAAAATCTGCTTTTACTGTATTTGTGTTTCTTACTACTTTATTTTGCTTTTGCGTCATCTTAAAAGTACTCAATTGTATTTATTACTGCTTGGTGTAACTCATTCTAAGCCTTTTAGTTTAAGCACTTGGGCTTCAGACCAGTTGTTTTACATTAGGAAGGTTTGTGGTCTGCACTGTAGTGGCAGGACAGTTAACTTACATCCTTCTAAGTTGGGAACTGCTGATTGAGGGCTCAGTGTCTGTTATTCTAAAAGTGTATTAATTCTGTTTTAAGCACTTGGGCTTCAGGACAGTTATTTTACATTAAAAGGGTTCGTGGTCTGCACTCTTGTGGGAGGAGAGGCTGGACTCTGCCCTTCTAGCTGGGAATTTCTGGTTAAAGGCTTATAGTGCCTGCATATTTAAACTGCTTACTGAAATTGGTACACCTTGTTTGCTGTAGCATAGACTAGATCCAGGCCTGCTGAATCTAGCTTTGTTTGTATAACTTAAGCACTAATCCAGGCATTCTTTAAAGTATTCAATTGTATTTATTACTGCTTGGTAGTAGCTTGATTAAAGTGTAGCTATCATTCTAAGTCTTTTGGATTAAGCACTTGGGCTTCAGACTAGTTGTTTTACATTAGGAATGTTTGTGGCCTGCACTGTGTTGGCAGGACAGGTAGCTTACATCCTTCTAAGTTGGGAACTGCTGATTGAGGGCTCAGTGTCTGTTATTCTAAAAGTGTATTAATTCTGGTTTAAGCACTTGGGCTCCAGGCCAGTTGTTTTACATTAAGAAGGTTTGTGGTCTGCACTGTAGTGGCAGAACAGGTAGCTTACATCCTTCTAAGTTGGGAACTGCTGATTGAGGGCTCAGTGTCTGTTATTCTAAAAGTGTATTCATTCTGGTTTAAGCACTTGGGCTTCAGGCCAGTTATTTTACATTAAAATGGTTTGTGGTCTGCACTCTTGTGGGAGGAGAGGCTGGACTCTGCCCTTCTGAGCTGGGAATTTCTGGTTAAAGGCTTATAGTGCCTGCATATTTGAACTGCTTCTTACTGAAATTGGTACATCTTGTTTGCTGTAACATAGACTAGATCCAGGCCTGCTGAATCTAGCTTTGTTTGTATAACTTGAGCACTAATCCAGGCATTCTTTAAAGTATTCAATTGTATCTATTACTGCTTGGTAGTAACTTGATTAAAGTGTAGCTATCATTGTAAGTCTTTTGGATTAAGCACCTGGGCTTCAGACCAGTTGTTTTACATTAGGAAGGTTTGTGGCCTGCACTGTGGTGGCAGGACAGGTAGCTTACATCCTTCTAAGTTGTGAACTGCTGATTGAGGGCTCAGTGTCTGTTATTCTAAAAGTGTATTAGTTCTGGTTTAAGCACTTGGGCTTCAGGCCAGTTATTTTACATTAAGAAGGTTTGTGGTCTGCACTCTTGTGGGAGGAGAGGCTGGACTCTGCCCTTCTGAGCTGGGAATTTCTGGTTAAAGGCTTATAGTGCCTGCATATTTCAAATGTTTCTTACTGAAACTGGTACACCTTGTTTGCTGTAGCATAGACTAGATCCAGGCCTGCTGAATCTAGCTTTATTTGTATGCTTGTTGTTTGTTTGCTTATTATTTCCCTGAAATGCTAATTCGACCTAAAACGCGGCTTTTCAGTGCTTCTGTGGATCCCTAGTGATATCTGCATTGCTTACTGTACTTATTTCCTTGTTTCACTTGAAAGAAAGTTACTGTTTGTCATTTTTGCATTTAAGTTACCTGTAACACATTGCATTTAAGTTACCTGGCACTTGCTCACTAAAGCAATTATATAAGTTAGCACTAAAATATTAAAAGCACTACACCCTCACAAACTCCCCTTGAGTACCTCGTTCCCCATTGGCCCTTTTTTTTCAATTATAAAGGAATTCCCAATACTATTCTAGCATGTCCAAAGGTCAGTTGTCAATCTCCCCTCCGGTCCAGCTGGTGAATCTGGGAATCTTGAGGCAATGTTACAACTGCCTCATGTACACAGACAACCCTCTCCTCCTCTCAACAAATTCCAACACATGTGAGAGATGCAACCATATAGCCATATTGGAGGCTAAGCTCTCTCAACTCAGTACTGGCGAAACCAGTCAGGAGGAGAAGGAAACCACACTCACTACAATTCCAGTCTCACATAGACCTACCATGACAGCAAACCAAACACATAAACACACAAAAACATACTCGGAGGCTCTAAATAAAAATCTGCCTAAGCAGCAGAGACCTCAAAAGCAGACACCCAAGCAACCGCTACCCCAAAACAAAACACGTGCAACACATAGCTCACAAAGCCAGTCTGCCGAACAGTCACAGCCCTTAAGGCTAAACAACACACCTGATACACTTGTAATAGGTGACTATCGTCAGGCACACTGACGTCCTGCTCACCAGGCTGAACAAGGAGAAGGTCACGGTGAGCTGCCTGTCGGGTGCTAGGATCCGCCATATAACACAAGCACTCAGGTCACTCCAAGGCAAGTACAAATATGACTCAGTCATTGTCCATGCTGGTGTGAATGACCTAAGACGTACCTCCCTGGACTACATGAAAAGAGACATAGAGGAGCTTTCTGAGCATGTAGCCCAGGCCGGTATGACCCTGACCTTGAGTAGCATCTTACCCTCACCAAGAATGATGCCACAATATGAAGACGATGATCAATTTCAACAATTGGCTTAAGTATTGGTGTCATTCAAAGGTGATCCAATGCCTGCCAGCCTGGGATGACATGCTCGACAAGCCACGATGCTTCGCTAGGGATGGCTTGCACCTGCCACCCCTGGGCTTTCGGATATTGGCAAAGGTGCTTGCTACCCCCATAGTGCCTTTTTTAGGCAAGGCTCAAAAGACAAACCCACCTCCATAGGTATCACAAGGGATAAGAAACTAAGAGTAATGCTACTCAACGCCAGAAGTCTAAACCTCAAGATGCACACACTCGAAACTCTCCTTAGCATGGAGAACATCAATATCTGTGCAGTAACAGAAGCCTGGTTCAAGGCTCCCGAGAGCACCCCAGCACTACCAGGTTATACCTCATACCATGCTTTTCGGCCCCAAAACTTGGACTGAACCACAAAAGGAGGGGGAGTATCAATATTCGTCAAAGATACCCACACCTCCAGGTTAGTGGCACAGCACGAAGCATCAGAGACTATCCATGTGCAACTAACAGTGGGTAAAACTGCCTTCCAGTTTATAGCCTGCTACAGACCACCCTCCCAAACCCAGGAACTCCACTCAGCCTTCCTGAGAACACTGGAAAATATGAAGGTCTCTCCAAACACCATTATATTGGGCGACTTCAACTACCCAAACATAGACTGGGAGCATTACTCTAGTTCCAACACCCTAGCCCAAAGGTTCCTAGAATTTATAAACTCAAATGCTATGGAACAACTTGTTACCACTCCCACAAGAGGGGAAAACATACTGGACCTGATCATCACCAACATGGGGACTCTATTCTCCAGACCAGAAGTGTATCCCTCACTGGTAAGATCAGACCATAAACTAATCTCACTGGATATTCACATCCCGACTCCACCCCCTGCCCTGAAAACCACAGTGAAAAACATCTCTAAAGCAAATTTCACACTCCTCAAAACTGAGGTGGAATCCTTCAAAGCCCCCGGGCCTGTGGAAAATACAGCCCAGACCGCAGAATCCTTTATAAATGCATTCTATGAACACCTTCAGGAATGCATGGATCATGCAATCCCAAATAAAACCAAGACCCAATCCTCCAAAGGCAGGCGTCCTGTCTGGTGGACCCCAGCCATAAACAAACTATACAATAGAAGGAGGAAGCTACTACATGATAGAGCAAAATCCCAAAAAGGGAAGGCATCTCTGATCAGTATTAGCAAAAAACTACGGGCACTCATAAAATCGTCTAAGGCCAGCTTCAAGAGAAAAATTGCACAGGACACTAAGGATAATCACAAGGCTTTCTTTAGTTATGTTAGGAACCTGGGTGGGAATTCCCAGATATGCTCAGAATTAGTCCAAAATGACAAAAAATACACTGAACCCACAGACATTGCCAACATCCTAGCTGACAGGTTCAGCGCAAACGTCTCCCACCAAAAGGGCAAATATCTATCCCAGCAGAGTGCTGCCCCCCTGACATCTCAGATGCTCAGGTAAGAGCTGCCCTCTCCAAAGCAATAAACACAGCATTAATGGGACCAGACGGTGTCCCGGGCTGCGTCCTACATGAACTCCAAGAAGAGCTAAACCCAAACATAAAACTACTGTTCAATCTCAGCCTTACTACAGGATATGTACCCAAAGAGTGGCGTGCAGCAACAGTGGTCCCTCTCCACAAAGGTGGTGCCTCAATGGATCCTGGAAACTATCGCCCCATAAGCCTGACTAGCTTGGTCTGCAAAGCTATGGAAAGGATCATCATGGACCTCATAAATAAAGGTATTGGGGACCTACAGACACTGGATCCTACCCAGTTCGGCTTTGTTAAGGGCAGATCCTGCCTCTTAAACCTGGTTGATTTCTTTGAAACAGTCACCAAGGCCATTGACGAGGGGAAGGTGGTCCACACAGCCTACCTGGACCTCACAAAAGCCTTCGATACAATACCCCACTCGGGCATTATAGATAAGCTCACCAGCTTAAATATAAACCCCTATGTCACTAGATGGGTTGCAAACTGGCTCAAGGACAGAACCCACATGGTTAGAATTGCTGGAACATGTCAGACTCCAAACCAGTTACAAGTGGCGTCCCACAAGGCTCAGTCCTGGGACCTCTATTGTTCGGTATATATTTCTCAGAGGTACAGGCCAACATGGAAGGACTGTGGCTGACCAAGTTCGCAGATGACTGCAAACTGGGCACCATAACCGACTCTCCAGCCGACACAAACATCCTCCAAAAGGGCCTCATAGAAACAGACAACTGGTGCCAGAGCCATGGCCTCAAGCTAAATGCCAAAAAGTGTATAGTCATCCCCTTTGGCAAAAACAAAGTGCCCACAAATTACCACTTAGGTGGTAATCCATTAAGTACAGAAGAAGTAATTAGGGACCTGGGGACCCAAGTTGATAGCAATCTCTCATTTGACAACCACGTGGACAAAGTGGTTAGAAAAACATTTTATATAGCCCACCTAATCATGAAGGGATTCACATCTAGATCAGGGGAGGTCATCGTGCCTCTTTACTCGTCCCTCATCAGGCCCATAATTGAGTACAATGCCCCTTTTGGGATGTACCTTACCAGACACCTGCAGCAACTGGAAAGACCCCAAAAGTACCTCATCAAGAGGATCAAAGGGCTCAAACAGATGCCATATGCTGCCCGGTTAAAGAAACTCCAGCTCTACTCAGTGGCATACCGCCTGCTCAGAGGCGATCTGTGCCTGACGTATAAAGTCATGTCCAACCCGGAATTAATGGACATGCTGCACCTCAGAAAATCCAAATCCCATCGAGATATGAGCTCGAGAGACTTGAACCTCAGCACTGAAATAAATAGGACATGCTGGAGGGACAGATTCATAACCCAGAGGCTCCCCTCACTCTGGAATAAAATCCCAGTTCAGGTTAGGCAGAGTCCCTCATTGACTCTCTTCAAGAGGAATCTTGATGAGTGGATGGGAGATCGTAGGTTTACCCCGGGTATCACTTCTGTGTCACTGTTAGACAGAGGCACAGTATACTAACCTCGAAAAAGGGCATAGCAAAATTTATTTAAAATGGGTGGCGAAAGCCAAACACACTCTGGCTAGGCTTATAAATGCCCTAGGGCAGATAGCCTAGTATGAACTTATGAACCTAATCAAACCCTACACTTTGTGTCTGAAGGTAAACACCTTAAGCATTAAGCCAACCTCCCTCCCATGTCAACTCTTAGGGGTGTGTTGTCAGTATGATAGCTACCAGAGGTGGATGATTTCCCAAAATATACTATTATGCATTTCTTGGCATTTAGTTTTAGTCCATGGCTCTGACACCAGTTGTTTATCTGTGTCAGCCCCTCCTGGAGAACATTTGTGTCAGTGTGAGATTCAATAACAGCTCCAAATTTGCAATCATCTGCAGATTTAGTCAGCCAGAGACCACTGACATTGGCTTTGGCTTCAGAGAAGTAAATGCCAAAAAGGAGCATTCCAAGGACAGATCCGTGAGGGACTCCACTTGTGACTGGCCACTTTGTAGAGGTGGACTCCCCAGTTCTACCTTCCTAGGTCCTGTCTGTGAGCCATTTGACTAGCCACTGGGTGACATACGGGTTCGTACCTAACCTCTTGAGTTTGTCAACAATGCCTAAGTGGGGTACTGTATCAAATGCCTTGGCCAGGTCAATGTAGGCAGTGTGAACCATTCTGCCCTCATCCATTGCTTTGGTGGCCTTCTCAAAGAAGTTCATCAGGTTGAGTAGGCATGACTTGCCAAACTGGGTTGAGTCCAATGTCTGGAGGTTTACTATATAATTATTGATCATTTCCATGATAATTCTTTCCATGGCTTTGTATATAAGACTAGTGAGACTTATGAGTCTGTAGTTTCCAGGGTCTGTAGATGGCCTACCTTTTTTCAGAGGATGACTGTTGCTGTTCTCCATTCATGAGGCATGAAGCCTGTTTGGAGGCTACAGTTATGTAATAATTCTAAATGGCCTGATAGGTCATGTTTCATGCTATTTAGAAGGCATCCTGGAATATTGTCTAGGCCCATTTATGCAGTGTTCTTGGCCTTAGAGAGAGCATTAAGGACCTGTTCCCTAGTGATACCACAGGGAGTTATATTTGATGGTATTTCATGAGGGAAGGTTGAGGGGGAGAGAGGGCTAAAGTTGGAGCTGAATTTGTTGGCCAGTAGGTTTGCAATATCTTCTAGCTCAGTATAGGTAGCTCCATTTACAATGAGCTCTGCACACAGTTGAGCATTGCCCTTGTGGACATAGCTGAAGAATGCCAAGTGGTTGTCTTTGGCCTGGGAGGCCAAATTTACTTAAAATCTGTCTTTGGTAGATTTTATTTGTCTTCTGTGTTGTTTGTTTGGATTGATGAGAGTGCTAGGTTATCTGAGTGCTAGAATCTTAGAATGGTGAAAATAATTCATAATGGTAAAATCTCTGTACCCATGAACTACCACATAGGCAGCAATCTACTTAATACCGAATGCGTGATAAGAGACCTTGGGACCAGGTGGACAGTAGTCTCTCCTTTGATAGTCACATTGCCACAGTAGTCAGGAAGTCCTTCTACATGGCACACCTCATCATAAAAGGGTTCTCATCCAGGAAAAAAAGAGGTCATTGTTCCCCTCTACTCGTCACTCATGAGACCCCTTATAGAGTACAACCCCCCTTTTGGAATGTGCCTCACAAGACATCTGCAGCAGCTGGAAAGGCCACATAGGTACCCCACAAAGAGGATTACTGGCCTCAAACAAATGTCCTACACTGACCGCCTCAAAAAACTCCAGCTTTACTCTGTAGCATATCGCCTACTCCGAGGTGATCTCTGCCTAACATATAAAGCTATGTCAAACCCAGAGCTGTTGGACATGGTACCCCTAAAGAAATCCCAATCCCTCCAAGCTACATGCTCTAGGGAACTAAACCTTGTCACCACAATAAACAGTACATGCTGGAGGGATAGATTCCTGTCCCAGAGACTTCCTATACTCTGGAACAAGCTACCCATCTATGTCAAGCAAAGTTCTTCATTAGCACTCTTCAAGAAAAATCTTGATGAGTGGATGGGAAATAGGAAATACACCCCGGGGATCACTTCTGTGACTCTGCTTGACAGTGGCACAGGAAAATAACTTTCTTGGGTGGCGTAAGCTATGGAATCTTGCTGGCTAGGCTTACGTAGGCCCTTGGGCCGATAGCCTAGTACCTACCTATGAACCTATGTGAATATGCAAAGATTTGCTTTATAAATATGAAGTATTATTTATTCAGCTGATATTCTTGCCAAGAGTTCATCATGTTCAGGTACATCCTGCAATGTTACAAGCAGTGCATGCTACAAGTAAAGTTCAAAAAGCTTTCAGGAGTAGAAACGAGAAAAGCTGAACACAATGGAGCACACAAGCGTACTTAAGAAACAGACTGACCTACTGAGTTAATGAACAGCATGATTTATTTTATTTGAAATTTGTTAACCAGGCAGTTAAGCTGGTCCTGAGACCCTTTTAAGCCATAATATTGACCAAAGGCACATTCAACAGTGCAATCAGTATCAGAGATTTACATCAAAACAAAATATTTATGCATTTAAAAATAAAGTAAAATAATGCACAAACATTTACCAACAGAACAGGAAGCAGTTGTATAATACCAAAAAGCATTTTTGCAGAAGAATGTTACAACCAAAACAACATGGAAAAATTAAAATCCACTTGTATTACTTGCAATTGGAATCTGTTGCAAAAAATATTCATCAGTTCATATACCAATACCGCAGACATTTGTAGCAATTAGATGGATGTTCCATCGAGTTTGGTTTGAATATTATGATACTATTGTCACTTCTGATGAAAAGTGATAAATTATTCCAACTAGCTGTGCCATTTCTCTAAAGGTTTCCTCCCTAACTGCCATATTAAAGAAAAGACCAAAATCCGGCTCAAATAATTCCACTAAAACTCATAAAAAACATTTTATCATGGTGCATCTCCTTCAAAGTCATTTTATAGAGTGATTGCTGGGGTCCTGGGATGGGCTATTCTGCAAGACTCATCCTTGGTATGACCTGGCCAAGGTTCTGACGAGGGCAGCTACCAATCCCAGGACAGATAAACAGTGCAGTCATCAGTATGATGACCTGCAATATTGCCACCTTAATGACCTCCATCGACGGGAAGCAGACTTTAGGCAACAATGCCCCAAGTGGTACTGTAAGAGTCTCTTTTGTAAATACTTTTCAGGGGGAATTGTCATTCACCTGTAAAGATGTGTTCCTGATACTCACAGGTCTGCCTGTAATATGTCATTACTATTTATGGTGCAGTACTGTGGAGGGCTGCTGTAAAAAAGATAGAGGGACTATGATGTTTTGATTTACTCTACTGCCCACCACAAATTAATTTTGTATATAAAATAAAATCTAGGAATTTTTGAGACAGCTGCACACTGAATTAGAATAGGAATGACTAGTAAGTACACTGTCTGTATGCCAGAACAGATATCCTGAAAGAAAAACAACTAGAAAAGGTGAACAGAAAACACTGATTAGGAAGAAGCCTGCAGGTGTTCAGCAAAAAGCGGTTCAAGTTCCATCTTTGGTGTAATACATGGCTTCTAGTAATCTAGAGAAAAGAAATAAGTCAAATATGCTCAGAGATGATTAAAATAAATGAAACACTGAAGGATTGCATCAACTCAAATAACAAAAGGCTGGAAAAATGGAAGAAGCTGTAAACAGATATTCAGATGGGTTGATAAAACTGCAAAAAATCAGAGGTCAAAATGAAGAAAAGGATGTATGAGCATAACACTGTTCAAGAAAAGATGTTCCAAAAATAGTAGAATTTGAGGACAGAGCATGTAGGGAAAATCTGAGATTTTCTGTTGTACCAGACAAACTAGATGGAATAGATTGCATTAATTTTTATGAAATCACAGATAAGCAAATGGACTAGTATTCTACAGCAGGAACTGTTAATTGAAAGGGCACAACATGTGTATATTCCAAATACTGCCATGAGAAAGCAGCCAAGACCTGTATTAGTAGAGTGCGGAAAATGATTATTCACTGTACACCAGGTAGAAGAGAAACAAATATATTCAAGAAATTATGGAATGTTGAGAGGCTGGTGTGAGATTCAAGCTAAAGTATCCAGCTGTCTTAAGAATATTTTTTCCTAAAGGAAGTAATGTGATTTTTTGATACAGAACAGGCTAAGCAGGAAATACAAAAATTTGTCCAACAAATGTGAGCCATCAAACAGAAGGTGACACTACTTCTCATTCTTCTGATAATGCAGCACACAGAGACACTTTGTCAGTGAAACCTTTTCCACTGTTCTAAAGAAAATGAGAAACAGAGAGAATCACAGGAGTCAACTAGAAGAATTGGGAGTACCTTGGAATTGAACTAGAATCTGAAGTTGAGAGATGGAGATGAATAGGAAGAAGACCAGCAACACAGAAACTAGTGAATAAATATGAGATTGCAAAGCCTCAATTGCATTTGTGAAATATGGCTGTATAAGAAAAAGTGGACATTTTTGACTTTGTTAAACTTGTGGGGAAACTGAAAGGTATTTACCCCACTTCAAGTCATTAATGTTTGTAAGGACACTGAGGAGAATGGAGGATGAAGGAAAAAAGGTAACAGTAAGAAAACAATTAATGTTCTTAAAAGTATTTCTATGACACTTTTCAGGATTTTAATTTGCATGTTTTACAGTGCATGTTTAGCAGTTCTTGTATATGTAAAAATACTAAAGCAAGCAGATGCTTGTTTCCTAAGAAATGTTGGCATTACAATGCAAAAAGAGAAAAAAGTCTATACAAAAACATGTTTAAGTTAATAGGCTGTAATTTTAGGATGTTGAGGTGGAGTATAGAGTGCAAAAGTACACAGATCATAAGATATGTGGAGTTGATATGTGTTCTCCTACTTTTGCATAGGTGAATGTCTGGATTAAGACCCTTGTCTTAAATTGATAGATATGGATCAATGCAATTTTGTGGAGGGGAGGTAAACATTTGACAGCATTAACAGAACACTGGTGATCTAGAAGGAAGCAGAATGTAAGAAAATACCACTGTTCTTGGTGAGTCTTGACAGAAAGCATTTGACAGAGTAAGCTGGGATTTTATGAACAAGACAATGGAAGCATTTAAATTCCCTGATAAAATTGGAAGGTTGATTAAGGGATATATGAGGGACTGGAGGCAAAAATTAAAGTGGGTGGGTTCCTTTCTGATAATTTCTGCATGAGCAGAGGAATCAGGCAGGAGTGTCCTCGTTCCCCTTTGTTATTTGCATTATATTTAGAACCACTTGTAAGGAAAATAAGGGACTCAGAAATTCACGGATATAATTGGTATGGTAGTCAAGAAAAGCTGTCTCTGTTTGTAGATGGTATTATTTTATACCTGACAAAACAAGAAAGGAACATTAAAATGATGTGGAACATTTTGAGACAGTTTCAAATATTTTTGGGATATCTCCATACATATATGCATGTATATATGTATAAATAGAAAACCTGACTGATTCTACAAAATCTTTTCCCTAGTGTTGAATGACTCTACTGCATATGTTTGAAAAAGCATCATCAAGTCTTACAACTCAAATGGTGTAGTGGTACATTGCTCTGACTATTGTGTACAGGGTCCTGGGTTTGAGACTTGGCAGGACTGACTATTTTGTTACTAGACAGAACAGTGGCTGATGAAAACAGAGTGATTAAAGCAGTTTTAAGCAGTTGTAAGCAGGTTTGCATGGGTTTGCATGATGCTAAGCAATGCCAACACATGGATAAATGTACAGATGCGTAATCTGTGTTGGCTTCACTTAGCATCGTGCAAACTCACTACTGCTTACTTATGCTTACACCCACACTAATTTCTTTAAAAGAAAAGAAAAAAGGGGTGATAGGAAAGTGGTGAAAAAAGGGGCATGCAGAGGGAAAACAATATGAAAGATAGCTAGGGATGTGCAGGATGGGTGTAGGGAAGTTCCATAGCTGTCCTTATACAGCAACAGCTGTGCATTTGTACAGCATTTGGAGGGGAATTTGGACACTCAAACCCCAGAGAGAGGGGTGAGGACAACAGAAATGTGATATCAAGCCAATTGGATCAGATTACATGTGTCCAGTGGACACGTGTGCAAAATGATGCCCTTTTCTTTTTTTTTTTTCAAGGTGAGAGTGGGATGTTGGGAAACGATTGTAGGTATGTCTAGGGAGGTAGGTTGGGTAAGGAGACAGACAAGGCAGCAGACAGGGGTGGTATATGACACAGTAAACACATTTGATGGGGATGTTGGTTGGAAATTCGAAGCCCATGGGCCCCCATATGGTTACAGTGGGACTGAGATCCCCACCCATGGGCAGTCACCACTGCACCTTCACGGCCCCAAAGGTGGCTGTACTGGGAGCTAGACAGGAGGGGCAGCCTGCCCTCAAGGTGTGCTAGGCATCCCTCAATCTGATGCAGCTGATTTCCAAACTCAGATCTAAGGGTGCTGCACACCTAACCTTGGACTTGATGGTGGTTGACAGCCTCCTGTCCGCACCTCCCGGGGGGGGGGGCTCCATCCCCTGAGGCAGTTCCACCCAAAAGGGGGTGCAGGACCAGCACAGGATCCGGGTTGGGTCCCAGATGTGCTGGTGCCCTGCACTACTGCCAGATGAGGTGGGACAGGCAGATCCACTGGGATCTGCCTTCCCAGATGCACTATGGTGTTGAGGTTTTATAAATGATGTTGGTTAGTCATGAACAATACATTTCAAGATTAGTTCTAACAACATGTGTGGGTGTTCCAATTAATCCCATAAAACAGATTCAGAATAGTTGCATAGCAAACAGAACACATGCAGGAATGGAATAACAGTATGCATCATAACAGCATGCCAGTAACATTGACTGCAACAAGCCACCAACAATGGTATTTGAATAAGGTATGTTAACATGCAAGCAATCAAATGTAAGAATGATAATATAACACAAGTCCCAACATTAGGTTTGGAGTAAAACATACCCATAGTATATGCATTATTGTATTGCTCCAGATGAGGGGGGGAGGAGAGACAAAAAGTCCATTAACATCTGTCTATGCTTCTATTTTCCACAGCAGTACTGTTCAATACTCTATGGGTCTGCCTTCACTTTACATCTACCTATGGCCCATAGCTTCTGTAGCACAACCATACCTATTAAACTGTTTGGCTGGAATAGTATGTGGCAAACTGTGACAACTCTGGGTACATGACTAGAGGGGACTCTTACATGTCAGGGGTACATATCTGGCACAGGAGGGGTACCGTGACCTGCTGTTATGTGAGTGTGCTACTGACATACATCCACTGGTTTCCTAGCTGTGTCCAGGATTATTTGCAGCAGTGACCACTAGCTGTGACAGCATGACACTTGGGAGATATGTATCGGGAACATACCTTTCCACCTCTTAGAGCATGACATCTGGACAATGCTATACATGAGAGTGGGACAAAGGGCCAAAAATATGGACAATTTCTAGATATTGCTGTTACAAACTTAGAATTTTAATAGCATAACAGGTTTTGCATTTGCGTGGCTTTTCTGAAGGATATGACATTTGACACTTATATGTCTATCATTATTTTCTAACTACAGTGTGTAATGATTTGCCATTGATTTGCCATGACACCACTACTTTATATAAAACAGACCAAAACTCTGTGACAAATATCTGAACTTTCAGTGAATATCTGTACAGTTGAGAGGTATGATTCAGGAAGAATGTATATTGTATGTACCTATCCTGCTGTCATTTGCAGGCATGTGGTATGACAATTGAACAGTTGTACACAGTTCATAGGTTCATAGGTAGGTACTAGGCTATCGGCCCAAGGGCCTACGTAAGCCTAGCCAACAAGGTTCCCTGGCTTATGCCACCTAAGAAAGTTATTTTCCTGTGCCACTGTTGAGCAGAGACACAGAAGTGATCCCCGGGGTGTATTTCCTATTTCCCATCCATTCATCAAGATTTTTCTTGAAGAGTGCTAATGAAGAACTTTGCTTGACATAGATGGGTAGCCTGTCCCAGAGTATGGGAAGTCTCTGGGACAGGAATTTATCCCTCCAGCATGTCCTGTTTATTGTGGTGACAAGGTTTAGGTCCCTAGAGCATGCAACTCGGAGGGACCTCTTTAGGTGTAGCATGTCCAACAGCTCTGGGTTTGACATAGCTTTATATGTTAGGCAGAGATCAACTCAGAGTAGGCGATATGCTATGGAGTAAAGCTGGAGGTTTTTTGAGGCGGTCAGTGTAGGGCATTTGTTTGAGGCCAGTAATCCTCTTTGTGAGGTACTTCTGTGGCCTTTCCAGCTGCTGCAGATGTCTTGTGAGGTACATTCCAAAAGGGGCATTGTACTCTGTAATAGGTCTAATGAGTGTCGAGTAGAGAGGAACAATGACCTCTTTTGTCCTGGATGAGAACCCTTTTATGATGAGGTGTGCCATGTAGAAGGACATCCTGACTACTGTGGCAATGTGACTGTCAAAGGAGAGACTACTGTCCACCTGGGTCCCAAGGTCTCTTATCACACATTCAGTGTTAAGTAGATTGCTGCCTATGTGGTAGTTCATGGGTACAGAGTTTTTACCAAAGGGGATGACACTGCACTTTTTGGCATTGAGCTTGAGGCCATGGCTCTGACACCAGGCATCTGTCTCAGCGAGGCCCTTCTGTAGGATGTCCACATCATTTGGGGACTTGACTATGGTTCCTAGTTTGCAGTCATCTGCGAACTTCATTAGCCAGAGGCCTTCTGTGTTGGCCTGTACTTCAGAGAAGTAGATACCAAACAGGAGAGGTCCCAGGACAGAACCCTGTGGTACTCCACTTGTCACTGCTTTGAGGTCAGATTTGGAGTCTGCAACTTTTACATTGTGGATTCTGTCAGTGAGCCAATTGGCAACCCATCTTGTGATGTAGGGATTTATACACTATATATATATATATCACTATATATATATAGTGAGTTTAGCTATAATTCCAGAATGGGGGATGGTGTCGAAAGCCTTGGCGAGGTCAAGATAGGCTGTGTGAACCACCTTACTCTCATCTATGGCTTTGGTGACTGCCTCAAAGAAGTCGATCAGGTTCAGGAGGCATGATCTGCCTTTCACAAACCCGAACTGGGTGGGATCCAGAGTTTGGAGGTTACCAATGTCTTTGTTTATGAGTTCCATGATGATACGTTCCATGGCCTTGCAGACCAGGCTCATCAGGCTAATAGGTCATTAGATCCCGGGATCAGTGGTGGCTCACCCTTTGTGGAGTGGGATAACTATTGCTGCGTGCCATTCAGTGGGCACAAAGCCTGATGTGAGGCTATTATTGAACATGGTGCTTAAGTGGGGAGCCAGTTCGTTCTGAAATTTGTGTAAGACGCAGCCTGGGATGTTGTCCGGTCCCATGGATGCTGTGTTTTTGGATTTAGAGTGTGCAGCTTTTACCTGCATAGTTGTGATTACAGGGACTCTACATTCTTCCTGTATAGATATGGGCCCTTTAAAGGGTGAGGGAGGGGTAAAGTTAGCACTGAACCTGTCTGCCAGGATGTTGGCAATATCAGTTGGTTCTGTAATTTTCGTGCCTTTGTGCTGTAACTCAGAGCAGATCTGGATGTTACCATCGAGATTCTTGACATAGCTATAGAATGCTTTGTGGTTGTCTTTAGAATTAGTAGCAATTTTGTTTTTGTAGCTAGCTTTGAAGGATCTTATAAGGGATCTCAGCTTCTTACTGAGGCTGACCAGGGAGCTCCTCCACTCATGGGATTTTACTCTCTTTTGCAACAGTTTCTTCATTCTGTTGTACAGTTTGTTTATGGCAGGGGACCACCAGACTGGCTTCCTTTTTTCTGAAAATCAGTTTATTAATATACCTTTCATACAGCTACTAGCAGCATTTCCTTACCTGTAAAACCTGTGGGGAAAATTTATGTTAACACTACCTGACTGTTTTTACATTTATTCCTGATTCCTTGCATGAAGATTTGCATACATCTTAGTACCACTCCGTGGATTCGAACCATGTCTGTGTATGCAAAGTTAACAAAGTTCCTATAACATCTACTTCTACTTCATCTAAAGACATATCCTCTACCATGCCTAGTCTCCTACCTCAAACTGTTTTCATCCCAACTATCTGCATTCTAGTCTTACTCCCTTTATACCTCACCACCTCCTACTCCTAAACCTACTCCACCCCCTTTCCTATCCTACCCTCCCCCACTGCCAACCTTCTTTCTCATCCCTCTAAAACACACTTCCACAAAATATCCACCTCTCTAATTCAACCCAACCCACTCCAGTACTTCAGAATAACCCCCCCCCAACTAAATACTACAAATCTAAACTAATACCTTACTTTCCACAATTATTAAAGACCAAATCAAGAATACTCCTACCCTTCCTCAACTACCTCTGCTTAGCAGGAGACATACATCCTAATCCTGGACCAAACATTTCCTCTAGTCCCAATCTCCCCATCACAAACAATAAAGCTAACCATAAATATCTCAAATTCTTCACCATCAATGCCCAAAGTTTAAGAAATAAAGTAGCCCACTTCCATGCTTGGCTAAGCTACAACCTACCCGACATTGTAGCCATCTCAGAAACCTGGCTAAAACCTCATATTTGTGAGTCTGAAATCCTCCCTCCTGGATTCCAATCCCGCAGACACGACCGCTTAAACAGAAAAGGTGGTGGGGTAGCCTTAATCTACTCTAACCTACTATCCATCACTCCCTACCCCAATCCTATCCCCCCATTCAACAATGCAGAACTAGTAATAGGTCTACTAAAAGTAAATAACCACAAAATCATTTCTATCATTGCCCTCTACATCCCCCCCCCTAGTAACAGCACCACTACTCTTGAGGAAATTCTCCTCTGGACCTCTTCCAATATTAAGCTTGAGACCTTCATACCAGGAGACGTAAATATCGATTGGAATAAAATCAATAACCCTAATCCCACCTTATCCATCAGTCTATTTAACTATACACAACTAACCAACTCCATTACCAGACCCAATAAAACAACCCCCCCCAGGTACCACACTAGACTGGATCCTAGCATCCCATCCTAATAAAGTCTTAAACTCTGGCATTTCACCTGACCCTATAGGAGACCACTTGCCAGCTTTCATCCACCGAGCTACCCACTCCTCTCCTCACCTACACCAATATATTCACACACGTAACCTCACAAACATTAACCCAATTACCTTTTCTGACTCCCTAAAACAAACAAACTGGAACCCCCTAAAAACTCTTCCACTAGACAATGTCGTAGAATTTTCCAACTCAACCTTCTTAAACATCCTCAACTCCCTAGCTCCACCTAGAACAAAAAGAGTTAAAACCAAAACCACCCCATGGCTAACCAAAGATACCAAAACACTTATGTTACAAAGAGATAAATCCTGAAAAACATACCATCAAAACAAGCAGCCTGAAACTTTTCTTAAATATAAACAACTCCGCAACCTTGCTAAAAAACAAATCATCAGAGACAAATAGTCCTACTATATTAAACTCCAGTCTAACCAATCAAAAAGCCCTAAACAGTTCTGAAATTCCATTAATTCTCTTCTCAACCCAAGTACCAAAAACAACCCCTGCCCTGACACCAGCAAATCTGACCCTGAAATAGCCTCTCTATTCAACTCCTTCTTCACCAACTCCATAGCAGAACTGACCAAAACCTTCCCTAACAATAACCCTTCCCCTCAGCCTATCCAATCTTTCTCACCCTTACACCACCCTCTGCCCCAATCCTCCTCCAATATTTAAGCTTAAACCCATCTCAACCGCCCATATAAAAAATTACTCTCTAAATTAAAACCATGCTCCAATGCCTCTGACAATATCCCATCCTCCTTCCTAAAAATAGCCGGAGGTGGTATCACTCTCCCCATTAGCATCCTGATCAATAGATCCATGCTGGAATCTTATGTGCCTAAATTATGGCGTATTGCCTTTATTCTACCTCTCCAGAAAGGAGGCAAAAACAATAACATCTCCACCTTCCATTCCATAGCTATCCTCTCCCCAATCTCAGAACCTCTGGAAAAATACATCCACCTTCAGCTTATGCCATTCCTAGCCAATCACCAACTAATCACTCCAACCCAACACGGCTTCCGACCTGGCCATAGTACTATCACTGCACTTCTCTCCTTCTTAGCCACAATAAATCTTGCCCGTGACTCTGGAAAAATAGTATCTACAGTTCTACTAGATCTGTCCAAAGCATTCGATACCATCCCCCACACCCATCTCTTAAACCATCTTTCTAACCTTAATCTCTCCCAGAATACCTTATCCTGGTTCTCAAGCTACCTCTCTGACAGGTCTCAAGCTGTATAATGGGGGAAAGGCACCTCAACCTCCCTTCCCACCCCCACTGGGGTACTTCAGGGACTCATACTCTGTCCAATGCTGTTTAACATCCTTATTAATGATTTCCACAAAGCCATACCCAATACCAAAATTGTACAATATGAAGACTATTCAGCTTTAGTCTGCTGCACCTCTAACCTCCTAGAGCTTCAAACAATGACCCAAACTGCTTTCTCCACCACTGAAAATTGGATGCTCCAGAACCACTTCTCGCTAAATGCCAATAAATCCAAAATACTATTATTCTCTCCCTCAAAAGCTTCCCCTCTTGATAAAAACTTGTTTCAAATTATTAACCAAAACAACTCTACTATAGAGGTTGTTCCCTACACCAAACTACTTGGGGTTACTATTAATGAACACCTAAGATTCGACACTCACATCCAGCAAAATATTAAGAAAACCCATATAAAACTTGGTATGCTATACAGGAACATCCACTTTCTCTCTCCTTCCACCAGACAGACTCTTGCCACTACCTATCTACTCCCCTCACTAATGTATGGCACTCATCTACTAACAAACTTATCTGCCACTCTCACCTCAAAATTGGAAGTCTGTTATAATAAGATTTCTAAATTTGCAACCAAAGCCAAATTCTCCTCCCAACATTGTATTGCCCTTCATTTGTTAAATTGGCTTGAACTCTCCAACCATCTAGACTATCTTCAAATAACTACAGCCTACAAACTAATTTTTCAACCTAAGTGTCCTGCACTAACCAACATCCTTCAACCTTACACCCCTCAGAGAACTCTCAGATCTACTTACCAAAACCTAATCACTGTCTGAAAACCCAATCGTCCTGCTAGTCAACTTCTTCTATCCTTTTCCTTAGTTAAAAAATGGAATTCTCTTCCTTCCTCTCTAAGGACTTGTGAAAACTTTGAAAACTTAAAAACTCAGCTACATTCCTACCTTTCCTCTAACAGGAAATGCAACTGCACTCTCCCCACCTAGTCTAATAATTCACTCCATCGCTAAGCTCCTGACTAACTCTGAATGCTAGCTAACCAAACATAACTGTACATATTGTAAATATCTTAATTGTACTATGTAACCAAAGAATTTATGCCTGCTCTCTAACATGAAATGAAATTGTAAATTGTGTCTTCTGTACTACGGTTGTATCTGTAACTAAACTATGTAGTGCAGAGCTTTTCTCCCCAGGCCTCCACTGAAAATGGGCTCCCTGAGCCCAGTGGACCTCCCCGGCCATCAAACTGGAAATAAATAAACAACTAAGCTGTTTCTCATCACAATGAGCTACTTGGGAACTGCTGTTCCTTGTTTCCCTGGTTTCTGCCTAAATAGTCTCTTGGTCAGACAGTCTGAAATTGAAATCCTGTGATTGATGTATGACAGATAATTACTGTACTGTGCATTAATCCTTTGGATTACTACAATCTGGAAAGCAAAGGTTAACACAAAGCAATGCTGCATGGAACACAATTTTATGCTTTACACATTACTATTCAGGGTTCAGAGATTAATGCAGTATATGTCTACAGCAACTTACCAGAATAAACACAACAGTTTTTTGTAAAGGGTCTTTATTTCACATGAATATTAGTCATTCAAACTTTTAAATTTATTCAGTTCAAACAGTAAGAGTATTCTTACTAGCAATATGCAATGTACTCCTTCTTAGCTATTTGGACTATATAGTGCAAAATAGATTTGTACTCACCAGCCTGTCGGCGCAGCCTCAGCAGTCTGTCACCGTGGGCTTCAATGTTCACAGGCCTCTCACTGCAGCTGTAGGGGAAAAACACACATTATGCATATCTATCTATCTATCTATCTATCTATCTATCTATCACATTCTCAGCAGTGAGGTCTGCGGTGGGAGTGATGGATGCATTTAAGGTGGAGATGGGATTACATCAAGGATCAGCTCTGAGCCCTTTCTTATTTGCAATGGTGATGGACAGGTTGACAGACAAAATCAGACAGGAGTTCCTGTGGACTATGATGTTTGAAGATGACATTGTGATCTGTAGTGAGAGTAGGGAAACAGGTGGAGGAGACCCTGGAGAGGTGGAGATATGTTCTAGAGAGAAGAGGAATGAAGGTCAGCAGGACTAAGACAGAATATATGTGTGTGAATGACAGGAAGGATAGAGGAATGATGAGGATGCAGGGAGTAGAGATGGTGAAAGTGAATGAGTTTAAGTACTTGGGATCAACAGTTCAGAGTAATGGTGAGTGTGGAAGAGAGGTGAAGAAGAGAGTACAGGCAGGATGGAGTGGGTCGAGAAGAGTGTCAGGAGTAATTTGTGACAGACGAGTACCAGTAAGAGTGAATGGGAAGGTTTACAAGAGGGTAGTGAGACCAGCTATGTTATATGGGTTGGAGACAGTGGCATTGACAAAAAGGCAGGAGTCAGAGCTTGATGTGGCAGAGTTGAAGATGTTAAGATTTACTGGGTGTGACGAGGATGGACAGGATTAGGAATAAGTATATTAGAGGGTCAGCCCAGGTTGGAAGGTTTGGAGACAAAGCCAGAGAGGCAAGATTACGTTGGTTTGGACATGTGCTGTGGAGGGATGCAGAGTATATTGGGAAAAAGATGCTAAGGATGAAGCTGCCAGGTAACAGGAAAAGAGGAAGGCCTAAGATAAGATTTATGGATGTGGTGAGAGAGGATATGCAGGTGGTTGGTGTGACAGAGCAAGATGCAGAGGACAGGAGGAAATGGAAACAGTTGATCTGCTGTGGCGACCCCTAACAGGAGCAGCCGAAAGAAGAAGATCTATCACATTCTCAGGCTAGTATTTGTTACAAACTACCTGAAAGTGATATTTACACATTACTGGAGCATTCTGGGCCCATCCATCTTGCAACCACTGGTCCAAGAGATCCCTCTTCCTCTGCTTTAGGTCAGCATAGTGATGCTGTACCTACTCACCAGTCCTGGGGATGCCAGTAGCACTGGTGAGGTCACATGCGAGATGGTCCCAGGCCTCTGCTTTGTATTGGGAGCCCTGGTACTGGCCCTGCAGCAGTCTCTCTTCATGTTTTTTTACTAGGCATCCAGCCATGACCCTGGATTCCCGAATGCTCCAGTGTTGCACCCTGAAACACATTCCCACTTCAACGCCAGCTATTGTATCTGCACAGATGGACTATAACAGGTTATGGCTGCATTCCCACTGCCCCATTTAAATAGTGCGATATTCCCACCCTTTGCTGTCATTGGACCATTTTGAAAGGTTTACACTCCACTAAGCAGTGCTCAAATCCGCTGAGCCAGTTTTAACACTGTTTAAAAGAGATGTTGTTGAGCAGTGTTTAACTGTGCAAAAATCCTCTTAGCTGAGCTACCTGTTGCTTAGGAATCACGTCTTAGCAACGCTTACACTTGCTAAGCATAGCTGAGCATTGCTAACCATTGCTCACTTTTAATTTTTTAAATATATCAGAGGACTGGTTTCCTTTATTAAATGTATATCATATACTTTACATGACATCCCTCTATGTGCTTTCCATACATTGGCAAGGGGTGTGACTATACTGAATGGGGCACTTGTGTGTACATGAGTGGTTTCACATGTTATATGCACTCACACTTACATTGTACACCAGCTATACTACCTGGTTGACAAAAAACAGTTGCTATATAATTTTCGTTTACACAAATAATTTTAACACTACTTTCCCATAGAAAAATAAGTTGCCCGTCTTGGTAGTTGAACCATGAATGCCTGCATGTAAAGCCAGGACTCTAACGTCTACACTATCTTGGCTTGGAAATTTCACCTGTATAATCATATTTATCTCCTATGGGATGTTTAAGCTATGGTAAGCGGTGGGCTGTAACGTGCACACCCGCTTAGCTACGCTTAAACATTCCTTAGCCTAGAAACAAAATATATAATATTATTATTACATTATGTTATATAAGTGAGTTTTTTGGTGTTCTGACAAGTCATTAAGGACTGCAATCAGGAAATAATGGCATTCATTTGGCTTTCAGGCTTCTATCCTTCAGGGACTCCTGCTAATACATATCCTGTTTCCTATCAACTTTCGAAGTATGTGAGGGCAATTTTTCAGACGTGTCCCTATTTTATTGCTTTTTACCCCCATTATTTGTGCCTTTGTCCACATGGACTGCTGTCAGGGAATATTGGTGAACATTTGCTTTCAGACCTCTATCCTTCGGTGATTCATGCTAATGCATGACCTGTTTTCTATCAACTTTCTAAGTTTGTGAGGCAATATATATGTTGTGTCCCTTTTGGGGGATTTAGCCCCCATTATTTGTGCAGTTGCACACATTTCCTGCTTTAGCAGGTTGTGGAGGTGTCATAAGGCACTTTTACAATGCAGGGGGTGCGTGTCACAGAACCTGTCGCACACCCCCTGCATTGCTTTCCTGATGCCGTGTTTATTTCAGTGTCCACGGACACTGAAATGGTCATTTGCTTCATTTCAGTATCCGCAGACACTGAAATACTGGCATAATATTAGAGTAATTCTTTAATATTATGCCAGATCCTATTAGAAAGTGCCGTACACCACTTTTTGAGTGCAGGGGGGCGGTGTTCAATGTCTGTGCACTACATGGACATGCCCCCTGCAGTCATTCACAGTTCATGTCTGTATAAGTTGAACAGCAGCGGACCTTCATGAATATGCAGGTGCGCTGCTGTGCTATACGGATACGAACCACTCTCTGCTGGAGTTTATTGAATCCCAGGGTAAGAGTTAAGCCAACACAGAAATAGAGAAAAGAGATTCTGTTGATAGGGATGACTACAATTAGGGGTACAGAGAATAGGCAATAGGGGGATGGAATTTACTAGAGCAGATTGGCAAAGGTACTGGAAACAAATAATTAAAGAGAGAAAGGTAATAGAATGAGAAAAGGCCAAGAAAACATTTAGACTGCAGGCTAGAGATTGCCTTCCCTATCAGGACTGATATCAGAATATAGGCAAAGAGAAAGGGATAAGGGTATACTAAATGAAAGACCAGCATTGGTTGAGTTTTTAGCTGAATGTAGAACTGAAACTGCTGTTGAAAAATGGATAATTACTAGGTCATATAAAATATTGCACAATAACTACAGGAATCAATCAGAGGAGGTCAGAAAAGATTGTGAAGCGAGACTAGATATGCAATTCACAAAGAAACAATGGGAGGACATATGTATGCCTCCCAAATATGCAACAAAATCTATGATTTTTCCTAGATGGCAAATGTTGGAAGTGTAATGGGGAAAAAGAGGTACCTGGGAGCATATGTTCTCAGAGTGTAATGAGTTGGCGGACTTTAAAAATTCCCTTCAGAGTACTCTGTCAGGAATGCTGGTCAAGCAGATGACTGTAACTAATGGAATGATTTTTTTTTAGGTGGAATGCAGGATCTTTATTGCCTAGATATGGTAGTGCCTTGCAAAGTTTAATTCTGGTGGCTATCAATAGAAATCAATTACTTGAAAATGGAAATTAAAGTCTAAACCAACCATACTTGAAGTAGTGAATATTTTAACAGAGATAAAAGAACAGGAAGTAGGATCTTTAGAAAAGGGAAATAGTCAATTACATTAAAAATGAAAATTTTGGGAACAATACATGCTGAAAAATGTTTTGGATGAGGAAATGAGGTTTAAGAGAAGGCAGAAATTGAACAATTTGTGTAATGTTGGACTGATTATATTGTATAGATCAATATCTGTGATGTAAAACATTTCTAAATGTGAACTTGTTAATGTGGTTTAATTACTTTTATATAAATGTAAGTTAGCTTATGACAGAAGAGATAATTCAATAAAGGTGTTTCTTTAAAAAAATCTAAAATCTTACAGCCACCTGGGTTATGGTCTCTCAAGTCATGCCACTGGTACTGAACAGATTAAAGTATAAACAAGGCACACAAGTATGAATCACTAAAAAACGTTCTTAGTAAGCCTGGACACAAGAACACGCAGGAAATGTGCACTCTTCCCTGGGTATGGACTGACACCATCCACACCCACTGATAGTTTCCCCAGTCAGTACTGCACAGAGCAGAGTCTTTGGCCTAGGTCCCCAGACTTCTTTCCCACCACTCTGTCTAGGTTTCAGTGCCTTCCAGTGCTTATTATGCCAGAGAAATTGTGCTGTTGGAATAAACGATTTTTCTTTCTTTCTTATTGATAGGAAATTCTATAATATACATGCAACATGCATCTGGAGCATTTCTCCCCAGGCCTCCACTGAAATGGGCTCTGTCCCATTTGGACTTTCCCAGTAAACAAATGTTATATACATAAAATAAATAAAACAGTTGACAAGTGGAGACTGAGCAAGTCTGATGTTACTAATAGAACCTACCTGCTGGATGAATCCCCAGCTTAAGTTAGTATAGATAGCTTTCAGCATATGCTTTTTGGGGTAGGGGTTGAGGATAGTGAGCCTAGAAGTTGGCGGTTGGCATAATGGTGAAGGTGTTTACCTCAGTAACACGAGGTACAAGATCTGATTTTCACCTTTGGGCACTGTTTGGATATTGACTAGGCATATAATAGTCTGTAAACTGATAGCCTCTTATGAAGCTATGAATCTGTAGTAAAGGGGACAGATAATGAAGACTCTAAAAAATAGTGACACAAGCATGTTATTTTCTTTTTCTCTCTGAAATTGCAGATTTAGCAAGTGCTTTTCTGACTGTTTCTAATCATATGACTAGAGAGTACTAGGAATTGCCAACATATGGATCTTCAGGAACATATTTTTTTATATTCCACATAAATGTTTTATTGTAATTTCTGACAGAAAATCAGATAGAACTAAGGGCAGTGGTACCAGCAGAAATGACCAACAGCAGAATACATTTTCTTTTTTTTTAACTTTTACAATGATTAATGTGGAGAATGGCTGTAGCAGCAACCTACAATGCATTAGTGGTCTGCTTAGGGAATGGTCACTGGATGAAAGCAAAGGATAGTTATGGTGACCATAATAAAGTGATCATTGCTGAGGCTTTGCCAGGGAGGCAAGGGTGGGGACAGAACAAAATATCTGAAAATTTTAGCTCATGTGCCTTTACTGCCACAGTCTGACATTTTGTATTAATGCGTGTTTTTTTTATTTTGGGTAAGTGTTGAAATTTGGCCCAGTAGGGCGGCCACGGTGGTGCAGTGGTTAGCATTGCTGCCCCACAGCAAGAGGTTCTCCGGTTCGATCCTTGGCTGTGGTGCCTTCTGTGTGGAGTCTGCATGTCCTCCCTGTGGTCGCGTGGGTTTCCTCTGGGTGCTCCGGTTTCCTCCCACATCCCAAAGACATGCTGCAGGTGGATTGGACACTCTAAATTGGCCCTAGGAGTGAGTGTGTGCATGTGTGTGCCTTCTGTGGAAGGTTGGGCGCCGGGCTGGCAACTCAACACCGTAAAACTCCACTGCCAATTATGAGTGGACAAGGTGATCTGCTGTGGCGACCCCTAACAGGGAAAAGCCGAAAGAAGAAGAAGTTGAAATTTGGCCCAGTACACAGATAATAATGGCCTAAAATACTGAGCTGTCAATACACGTGAAGTAAAAATCCTCTGTAGTACACCAGAAAAAAAGCACATGTAATTTCAATCAGAGGGATCAAATTCAGGGGTTTACTGCACTGGAAACTCTAAAGTTAGAATTGCAGTCTTATTTGTGTTTTGTGGCTGAACACCTTGTAGTTATTACATGAAAGTTTCTTAAGGGTAACCTACTGGTGGATTAAGCTTGAAATCTTGAGCTTTGGCTGTTCAAGCTTCAAATCACCGATAGTCAGAGTTCATCCATAGGAAATCACTGTTGGCAAGTCATGTCAGAACTGATTTCCTTTTTGGAAGAATTTTTTCCTTCTTTCAAGTTGAAGCGACCATGGAGTTAGTATATAATAAGTCTGGGGGAATGAGGAGAGCTTGCCTCCCACATCAGGCATGCGGGGGGGGGGGGCTTGTCCCCATGTAAAACAGTTAAAAAAGTGTTTTTCGGCAAAATATTTTCAGCGAATGCAGTTCAAGAATTCCTATCCTCAGTACATTCTTTTTTGTCCACTCATTTTGGAAGCATTTCATAATGTGATTGACAGTCTTTGAAAGACAAGCCCAATGGCTTTTGATCATGTGATTTTAGTGCTACAATCTGACATTTTGCTTTATATTCAGTACTCAGTTTTCATTATTGGTGTTGTGGTGAACTTTTGTTCAGTACATTCGGAGTACAGTAATGGCCTAAAATAATTATTTGCTGAGTTGTCAATATATAGTAGAAGCAAAAATCCTATTATTTCTTCTGAATACAGAAATGTTGTCGTTGGATTTAGGATCCCCCATTTTAGACTCATATAAAGAGTTGAATTTCTGTGGGACTGTGTTCATTATCTGAACTGCCTCCTTCTAGCCTGGCTGTGATTGATTCTATAGCCATCTGGATACACAAAGCTGATATAAGTATACTTTTTTGCACTTGATCTGTTTCAGTGATAGTTAACAAAACTGTACTGCATTTATTTATTTGCTTGATTGTATATTGCTGGTCTCTGCATTTTGTTCAGCTGGTTTCACAGTGGTGGTAGCTTTACATTCTGTGAAGTCACCCCATCCAAGGTGTGATCTACTGGTCTAACAACTTTTTGTGTTTATCTGATTGCCTGAAGGTTTAGATTTTCTTTTATACTATGGGTATAAAGAGTTACATTTCTGTGGGACTGTGTTCATTATCTGAACTGCCTCCTTGTAGCCTGGCTGTGACTGATTCTATAGCCGTCTGGGTAAACAATGTTGATATAAGTACACATTTTGCACTTGATCTGTTTCAGTGATAGTTAACAAAACTGTATTGCATTTATTTATTTGCTTGATTGTATATTGCTGGTCTCTGTCTGCATTTTGTTTTACCTACCCTCCCATCTAAGTGTTGCTGTACTCTTAAACTTGATGGCTTTAGAATTGTTTGCCCCTGCTGTAAATTTGATTTTGGACACTCCTCCAAGTCCCATCTTATTTGCTCACTGAGATCATTTGGGAAGGACTACCCCTTGTTTTTTTTTATTTTAGACACTCCTAACAGTCCCATCTCATCAGCTCATTCGACTT
The DNA here is from genome assembly GCF_019279795.1 of Protopterus annectens. Lineage (NCBI taxonomy): Eukaryota > Metazoa > Chordata > Ceratodontiformes > Protopteridae > Protopterus > Protopterus annectens. The sequence goes on from NC_056729.1 coordinate 1,569,505,930, forward strand.
GGTACAGAGAGAGCATTTGGGAAGGCCAACCCCCTTAGTATCTTAATCTTGAATTATCTTGTTTCCTTCCTCTCCACTAAAAATGTACACTTTATTCAGCTGCTTTTACTGTTATTGTGTTCCTCCGATTTTATTACCTTATTTTGCTTTGCTGCTTGCTCTTAAGTGCTTAAGTGCTTTTATTCTGCTGCATTTATTGCTGCCTGTTAATAGCCTGATTAAATTTGTCTATTATTCTAAGCCACTTAGTTTTGGTTTTAGCACTTGGGCTTCAGGCCAATTATTTTACATTTAAGAAGGTTTTTGTGGTCTACACTCTTGTGGACAAACCCTTATCAAAACCCTCTCTTCATAAGTCCGTCCAAGTTTTCAAACAATATGTCTGGACAATTCCCATCAGTTTTTCCTGCCAGGCTGGTCGACATGGGCATACTGAGACAGTGTAGCAATTGCCTCATGTTCACTGTAACCCTCTTCTCTTAGCCCATAATTCTTCTACTTGCAAGGAATGCATCTACAACAGTAACCTGGAACCCATGCTGTCTCACACCACAGTCAGTACTCTTGACAAAGAGGAGATTGCCAGCACAAACACCACACCACCCACATCACATAGCCAAGTACAACACTCACCCACCTATGCAGAGGCCCTCAATAAAAATTTACCTAAACAGCAGAGACCTCCAAAACACACTCACAAACATTCCACACACAACACCAAACACATCACAGACAGCAGACAATACACCAGCATCTCACAAACACAGCCCATAAGGCACAAGAATAAACCAACACAGCCCATAAGGCATAACAATAAACCAAAAATACTAGTTATTGGTGACTCAGTTGTGAGACACACCAATGTTCCCCTCACCAGACTCAATAAGGAGGAGGTCACGGTTAGATGTCTGTCAGGTGGCTGAATACGCCACATCACACACACACTTAAGTCTCTCCACAACAGGTATAAGTATGACTCTGTCATTGTCCATGTTGGTGTGAATGACTTGAGACGTACCTCCCTGGACTATATGAAAAGAGACATGAATGAGCTCTCAGAGTATGTTTCCCTGGCAAGTATAACCCTAGCCCTAAACAGCATTCTACCTTCACCAAGAATGATACCACGATACCAACACAAAGTAATTGACTTCAACAATTGGTTTAGTTTCTGGTGTCATTCCAAGGGGATTCAGTCTCTGCCTACATGGGATGACATGGTTGACAGGCCTTGATGCTTTGGCAGAGATGGCCTCCACCTGTTACCCCTGGGATTTAGGATTTTGGCAAGGCTCTTGCCTCCCCAATTGTGCCTTTTTTAGGCAATGTCCCAAAGACAAATCTTTCAACATAACAAATCTGTCAAAATGCAAACTGAAGGTCATGCTGCTCAACACTAGGAGCCTTAACCTTACAATGCACTCACTGGATGCTCTCCTTGCACTGGTAGCTCTCCTTGCACTAGAAGATGCTGACATCTCTGCAGCCACAGAAACTTGGTTCAAGGCTGCGCAGAGCAACCTTGCCTTACCAAGCTATACCTCATTCCACACATACTGACCCCAAAATGAGGTCAGGAAGACTAAGGGGTGGTGGAGTCTCTATCTTCATTAAAGACAAGCATACCTCCAGATGGGTTTACCAGCATGATACACTAGAACTACTCCAGGTGCAACTGACAGTTGGCAAGACACCCATTCAAGTTATAGCCAACTATCAACCCCCCTCCATGACTCAGGACACTCACTCCTCCTACCTGAACCTACTTGACTCCATGAATGTACCCCCCCAACACCCTGATCCTTGGTGACTTCAACTATGCCACCACAGTCTGGGTGAACTATTCCTGCACTAATGCACTCACCCAACAATTCCTTGGCTTCATCATTTCTAATGCACTAGACCAGCTCATCTCATCCCCCACAAGGGGAGATAACATTCTGGACTTAGTTCTCATCAACATGGGTGACCACTGCACCACTCCCATAGTAAGTTCTTCCCTGGTGAGATCAGACCATCGGTCTATCTCATTCGAAGTTTCTATCCCGCCCAACCACCCCCAGCCGTAACCAGGCTAAACAACTTCTCAAAAGCTGACTGCAACCTCCTAAGGGAGGGTATCATTAGCTTCACACCACCACCCATCTCAGAGGATGCAGACAACTATGCTGAACAGTATGCCAGTGCAATACACAAGCACCTGTGCAACTGCATAGACTCAGCCATACCCAGCAGAACTAAAACCTGCTCCTCAAGGAAACACAAACCTATCTGGTAGACATGCTCTATCAACAGGCTTTACAACAAAAGGAAGCAACTGTTGTCCAATGGTGAAAAGGCACAAATTCCAAATTTGAAAAACTCCTTCCTCAGTTTCAACAAGCAAATTTGATCACTAGTGAAAACCTCCAAAGCCAATTATGAATCAAAACTAGCCTACAAAACAAAGGGAATCACAAAGTCTTCTTCAATTATGTCAAGAACCTCCATGGCAAAGCCCAGGTTTGTTCCAAATTAGTACTTAACAATACCACTTACACTGATCCTGTTGACTTAGCCAACCTGCTAGCAGATAGGTTCAGTGCAAACTTCCTCCCCCTGTCCCCCCCAAAGCCCATTTGACATCCCAAATACTTGTCCCACACCTCACATCTCCATAGATCAAGTGTTAAAGGCCCTATCCAAGGCAAAGAACACATCTTCCATGGGACCTGATAGTATCCCAGGCTGTATTCTGCACCATCTCCAGCAAGAACTAACTTCACCGTTGATTATTCTATTCAACCACAGCCTAAGTACAGGCTTCATTCCAGCAGAGTGGAGAACTACTCAAATCAAGGGGTGGCGTAAGCCATACAGAATCGGGCTAGGCTTATAATTGCCCCAGGGCAGATAGCCTAGTATGAACCTATGAACCTATGAACTACCATTGTCATCCCCTTGCACAAAGTTGGTGCTATTACTGACTCTGGAAACTATCGCCCCCATTAGCTTGACAAGCCTGATCTGTAGAGCCATGGAGCATATTATTATGGACCTCATAAACAAGGACATAGGCAATCTTCAAACACTTGACCCCACCCAGTTTGGATTTGTGAAGTGAAGATCTTGCCTATCGAACCTGGCTGACTTTTTTGAGACTGTCACTAAGGCCCTGAATGAGAGAATATCAGTACATACAGCTTACCTTGACTTGGCCAAAGCCTTTTGACAAAATCACCCACTCGGGCATCATCGAAAAGCTAACACAACTTGTCATAAATGCCTTTCTCAACAGGTGGGTAGCCAACTGGCTCACTGATAGGACCCACAAGGTCAAAATAGGTGCCTCCATCTCCGACAGCAGACCTGTCATTAGTGGTGTTCCCCAGGGATCTGTCCTGGGACCCCTGCTGTTTGGCATCTGCTGCGCAGAGGTCCAGGCAAAGACAAAAGGCCTGTGGCTGACCAAGTTTGTGGACAACTGTAAGTTGAGTGCTGTCATTGACTCCCCGAATGATGTTAACATACAGCAAGAGGGTTTCACAGCAACAAATGACTGGTGCTAAAGTCATGGCCTTAAGTTAAATGCTAAAAAATGTATTATCATGCCATTCAGCAAAAACACGGCCCCTGCTGATTACCACATCAACGGCAACCCTCTAAGCACACAGCCTGTGGTGAGAGACCTGGGTACACCGGTTGGCAACAATCTCACATTCGACAATCATGTAGAGGCAGTGGTCAGAAAAGCCTTTTACTTGGTTCATCTCATAAGTAAAGGGATTGCATCCAGAAAAAAGGATGTTATTACCTTTCTGTACACTTCCCTCATTAGGCCAATAACTGAGTACAACACCCCATTTGGTATGTACCTCTCCAAACACCTGAACCAGCTGGAAAGGTCACAGAAATACCTCACTAAGAGAATCCATAGCCTCCAACACCTGTCCTATGTTTACAGGCTCAAAATACTATCAGTATACTCTGTATCATACAGATTACTTAGAGACCATCTTGGACCATGCCCTACTAAAGATGCTCCATATCTGTAAGTCTAACTCCTCATGAATTACCCGCTTAAAAGGCCTAAATCTGATATGCGACATTAACAAAACCTGCTGGAGAGATAGGTTTTTCTCCCAGAAGCTGCCTCATCTCTGGAATAGACTTCCCATACACGTTAAACAGAGTACATCACTGACCCTCTTCAAGTGCTACCTTGATGAGTGGATGGGAAACAACAAATTTGCCCCATAGTTTCCACCTGTGTCCCTCATTGACTGGGGTGACAGGTGCTGACTGAGGTTTCTTTTTTGGGGATAAACTCAAGGCTAGGCTTGTAAGGGCCCCAAGACAATTAGCCTAGTAATCTATGATCCTATGATATGCAGTAAACCGCATAATAATAAGATAAAGTTGCATATGTATATGCAGTGTGAATTAAGTATGGTTGTCTGATGAAGTTCATTGATGCTAGTGGACAAAAGCGCTAACATTAAAGTGTGATTTGTGATATGGAGTACAGTTTCTTGCCTTTTGTTTTTATCAGTTTGTTTGCTTTTGCTGAAGTTTTTTTGTCATTACAGCAGGAACAATCAGCTAAGTGCATTTTTAGCTGACATTCATGATAAATTATTCAGATAAATTTGTTCTAATGCTTTGTACTGTCACAGAGAAGTTGTTCTTTACTGCTAGAAACCACTAGTCTTATATAGCCATTTAGATGCCCTAGTTTTGCCACAAAAATGTATATATATATATTTTTTTTTTTTTTTTTTTGTCGAGATGACAAACGTATCATTGGTGTGTTCTTACAAAATGAATATTAAAAAATATACTCTTTTCTATGAAAAACTTTCTGTCATTATAAGTACATACATTTTACATGCTTTGACAGGTGTGTACATTTTTGACTAATGATTGTTTTGTGCAAAAAGAAAACAAAAGTGGTTTATTAAGTGGTCTTGTCCTGAACATTTCATAAGAATATCTTAAATCATTAGAGAGATATTGCCATTTGAATCCAAACATGTTGGAGAAACAGATATATCTCCCAGAGATTGCCAGTCCTCTGAAATAAGCTCCCATTTCATATGAAGCAGAGCTCCTCAATGACCTTATTTAAGCACAACCTTGACAATTGGATGGGTGACTGTAAATTCATCATGGACATGAGTAGCCAGTGCTGATCATAGAATCACTCTGCTGCAACAACCATCTAAACTATAGTCAATTAGGGCACATAGGTTTTTTACATGGCTAGTCTTGTAATGGCCCTAGGACCATTAGTCTAGAAACCTCCCATGAACCTATGAAGTTACCATGGAATTCAGGCTAGAATGGCCTTTGTAAATTGATACATAGACAGAAATCTGGCATTTGAGCAACATGTAACCAAGGTATTAAGAAAACCATTCTATGTTGCCCATCTTATAAGTAATGGTATGGCATCCAGGTCCAATGAAGTTATAGTACAACTGTATTCAGCCCTTATTAGACCCATCAATGAGTACAATGCCCCCTTTGGCATATACCTGACTAGGCATATGCAAAATCTGGAATGCCCACAGTGGTTCCTTACCAAGGGAATCCAGGGTATTAACACATTGTCCTATACAGATCCACACAGAGCCCATCTCTATACTTGGTCTCCAGCAGGTTGTTGAGAGGCAATCTCTGCTTGGCATATAAGTCAGCCACAGATCCAGCCCTGATAGAGCTTTTGCACTTTCGCAAAATGAGTAGCACCAGAAACATTAGATACAGGGATTTGAACTTTCCTTGAAGCATAAATAGAACATGGTGGTGAGACAGATAGGTGTCACAAAGGATCTCCATAGTCTGGAATAGACTTCCTATACATGTGAAGGAGAGCCCATCTCTAACCCTATTCAAATGTAACCATGACTATTGGATGGGAAATTGTAAATTCTTCTTAGGGCTGGCCCCCATGTTTCATACAGACAGAGGCCGACAGTAAACATTCCCTAACTAACATCGGATGGCTAAAGATAAATTCATCCCCAGGCTGGCCCATATGTCTATTATAGACAGAGGCTGACAGTAAACATTCCCTAATATAACCCCCCCCACATAATTTTTTTATCAGCCTCCTAACTAACATACCCCTTCTAACAAACATTCCCCTCCAATTAAGACAAATATATTACAAGGAGACGCAACTGATTGGGTTGGACGGCTAGGCTTATAAAAGCCCTGTTGGTTGCTAGCCTACTATATACCTCTGAACCTATGAACTTATGATAGAATGCAGCTATCACAAAATAGTCTGCAGAAAATAAATGTGTAGCTTTCAGTTAACTTCAGAGAAATCTAAAAAAAAAAAAAAAAAATTTAAATTGGGGGCATGATTTCAGACCTATTTTTTATCTTATTTTTATTTACACTTTGATGATCAGATTAGTCCCACTAGACCAATGCCCTCTATTTAGGGGAGACTCAAGGTGGTATTTATGCTGACCAGGGGAAATTTGGTAAGGCACCTACTCTTTTCGATAAGTGCAATGGGATCTTTTACATCCACCTGATGTATCACCAACTTGGGCAGATGGGAATCTCAGTTTAATGTTTCATCCAAAGGATGGCACACTCATCCCTTATGCTATACCACAGAGTCAGTACTGTAAAATTAACCCAGCTGGCTAAGAATCTAAAGCCATCTGCACCAAAGGTGAAAGTGCTACCTGTTGAGCTACTGAGACTGTGAAGGAGTATGAGTCTCTGCATAACTGTGATATTTTCATTCTTTGTATATGATGAAATATAAAAAGTGACAGTTTTTATCTTGAGTAAAGTTCAAGTTGTAGCTGTTCCTTTGTGTTTGAGTGTAGGAGCCCCATCTTGTGCTGGTTTACAGATTGTTATGCCAGTATCACTCCTTGGCTAGTTTCACTGTGTGTGAGGTATTAACTGGAAATTGTCCACTCTTATTAAGCATCTGTTGGGTTGTTTGTTTATGATAACTTGTTGCAGTTAAACTCTTTTTCTACTGGCTCCTTTAGCTGTTTAAAACTTTAAAGGCTCACTGCTGCTTTTCAGCTGTGAGTAACATTTCTGCAGTTTGTTTCCCACCCTCCCTCCATGTTGGTATAGTGTTTTTATAGTTGGTGGCTTTGCAGTTGCCCGCCCCTAGTGTAAATTTGATCTGGGACCCTCCTCCCAGTCTAGTGTCATTACCTCATTCTACCCAGTACAGGGAGAGCATTTGAGAAGGCCAATCAGCTTAGTTTCTGCTACTCCTTTCTCTCTTTCCTTTCTCTCTTTCCACAAAAAAAAAAAAAAATTATCTGCTTTTACTGTATTTGTGTTTTTTCTTACTTTATTTTGCTTTTGCGTCATCTTAAAAGTACTCAGTTGTATTTATTACTGCTTGGTGTAACTCATTCTAAGCCTTTTAGTTTAAGCACCTGGGCTTCAGACCAGTTTTACATTAAGAAGGTTTGTGGTCTGCACTGTAGTGGCAGAACAGGTAGCTTACATCCTTCTAAGTTGGGAACTGCTGATTGAGGGCTCAGTGTCTGTTATTCTAAAAGTGTATTAATTCTGGTTTAAGCACTTGGGCTTGAGGCCAGTTATTTTACATTAAGAGGGTTCATGTTCTGCACTCTTGTGGGAGGAGAGGCTGGACTCTGTCCTTCTGAGCTGGGAATTTCTGGTTAAAGGCTTATAGTGCCTGCATATTTGAACTGCTTCTTACTGAAATTGGTACACCTTCTTTGCTGTAGCATAGATTAGATCCAGGCCTGCTGAATCTAGCTTTGTTTGTATAACTTGAGCACTAATCCAGGCATTCTTTAAAGTATTCAGTTGTATTTATTACTGCTGGTAGTAACTTGATTAAAGTGTAGCTATCATTTCTAAGTCTTTTGGATTAAGCACTTGGGCTTCAGACCAGTTGTTTTACATTAGGAAGGTTTGTGGCCTGCACTGTGGTGGCAGGACAGGTAGCTTACATCCTTCTAAGTTGGGAACTGCTGATTGAGAGCTCAGTGTCTGTTATTCTAAAAGTGTATTAGTTCTGGTTTAAGCACTTGGGCTTCAGGCCAGTTATTTTACGTTAAGAAGGATTGCGGTCTGCACTCTTGTGGGAGGAGAGGCTGGACTCTGCCCTTCTGAGCTGGGAATTTATGATTAAAGGCTTATGGTGCCTGCATATTCCAACTGTTTCTTACTGAAATTGGTACACCTTGTTTGCTGTAGCATAGACTAGATCCAGGCCTGCTGAATCTAGCTTTGTTTGTATGCCTGTTGTTTGTTTATTTCCCTGAAATGCTAATTCCACCTAAAATGCGGCCTTTTAGCACTTCTGTGGATCCCTAGTGATATCTGCATTGCTTACTGTACTTATTTCCTTGTTTCACTTGAAAGAAAGTTACTGTTTGTCGTTTTTGCATTTAAGTTACCTGGCACTTGCTCACTAAAGCAATTATATAAGTCAGCTCTAAAAAATTAAAAGCACTACATCCTCACAAACTCCCCTTGAGTACCTTGTTCCCCATTGGCCCTTTTTTTCAATTATAAAGGAATTCCCAATACTATTCTAGCATGTCCTAAGGTCAGTTGTCAATCTCCTCTCTGGTCCAGCTGGTGAATCTGGGAATCTTGAGGCAATGTTACAACGGCCTCATGTACACAGACAACCCTCTCCTCCTCCCAACAAATTCTAACACATGTGAGAGATGCAACCATATAGCCAAACTGGAGGCTAAGCTCTCTCAACTCAGTACTGGCGTAACCAGTCAGGAGGAGAAGGAAACCACACTCACTACAATTCCAGTCTCACATAGACCTACCACGACAACAAACCAAACACATAAACACACAAAAACATACTCGGAGGCTCTTAATAAAAATCTGCCTAAGCAGCAGAGACCTCCAAAGCAGACACCCAAGCAACCGCTACCCCAAAACAAAACACGTGCAACACATAGCTCACAAAGCCAGTGTGCCGAACAGTCACAGCCCTTAAGGCTAAACAACACACCTGATACACTTGTAATAGGTGACTCTATCGTCAGGCACACTGACATCCCGCTCACCAGGCTGAACAAGGAGAAGGTCACGGTGAGCTGCCTGTTGGGCGCTAGGATCCGCCACATAACACAAGCACTCAGGTCACTCCAAGGCAAGTACAAATATGACTCAGTCATTGTCCATGCTGGTGTGAATGACCTGAGATGTACCTCCCTGGACTACATGAAAAGAGACATAGAGGAGCTCTCTGAGCATGTAGCACAGGCGGGTATGACCCTGACCTTGAGTAGCATCTTACCCTCACCAAGAATGATGCCACAATATGAAGACAAGATGATCAATTTCAACAATTGGCTTAAGTGTTGGTGTCATTCAAAGGGGATCCAATGCCTGTCAGCCTGGGATGACATGCTCGACAAGCCACGATGCTTTGCTAGGGACGGCTTGCACCTGTCACCCCTGGGCTTTCAGATATTGGCAAAGTCTCTTGCTACCCCCATAGTGCCTTTTTTAGGCAAGGCTCAAAAGACAAACCCACCTCCATAGGTATCACAAGGGATAAGAAACTAAGAGTAATGCTACTCAACGCCAGAAGTCTAAACCTCAAGATGCACACACTCAAAACTTTCCTTAGCATGGAGAACATCGATATCTGTGCAGTAACAGAAGCCTGGTTCAAGGCTCCCGAGAGCACCCCAGCACTACCAGGTTATACCTCATAGCATGCTTTTCGGTCCCAAAACTTGGACCGAACCACAAAAGGAGGGGGAGTATCAATATTCGTCAAAGATACCCACACCTCCAGGTTGGTGGCACACCACGAAGCATCAGAGACTATCCATGTGCAACTAACTGTGGGTAAAACTGCCTTCCAGTTTATAGCCTGCTACAGACCACCCTCCCAAACACAGGAACCCCACTCGGCCTTCCTGAGAATACTGGAAAATATGAAGGTCTCTCCAAACACCATTATATTGGGCGACTTCAACTACCCAAACATAGACTGAGAGCATTACTCTAGCTCCAACACCCTAGCCCAAAGGTTCCTAGAATTTATAAACTCAAATGCTATGGAACAACTTGTTACCACTCCCACAAGAGGGGAAAACATACTGGACCTGATCATCACCAACATGGGGACACTATGCTACAGACCGGAAGTGTATCCCTCACTGGTAAGATCAGACCATAAACTAATCTCACTGGATATTCACATCTCGACCCCACCCCCTGCCTAGAAAACCACAGTGAAAACCTTCTCTAAAGCAAATTTCACATGCCTCAAAACCGAGGCGAAATCCTTCAAAGCCCCCGGGCCTGTGGAAAATACGGCCCAGACCACAGAATCCTTTATAAACGCATTCTATGAACACCTTCAGGAATGCATGGATCATGCAATCCCAAATAAAACCAAGACCCAATCCTCCAAAGGCATATGTCCTGTCTGGCGGACCCCAGCCATAAACAAACTATACAATAGAAGGAGGAAGCTACTACATGATAGAGCAAAATCCCAAAAAGGGAAGGCATCTCTGATCAGTATTAGCAAAAAACTACGGGCACTCATAAAATCGTCTAAGGCCAGCTTCGAGAGAAAAATTGCACAGGACACTAAGGATAATCACAAGGCTTTCTTTAGTTATGTTAGAAAACTGGGTGGGAATTCCCAGATATGCTCAGAATTAGTCCAAAATGACAAAAAATACACCAAGCCCACAGACATTGCCAACATCCTAGCTGACAGGTTCAGTGCAAACTTCTCCCCACCAAAAGGGAAAATATCTATCCCAACAGAGTGCTGCCCCCCTGACATCACAGATGCTCAGGTAAGAGCCGCCTCTCCAAAGCAAAAACACAGCATCAATGGGACCAGATGGTGTCCCGGCTGCGTCTTACATGAACTCCAAGAAGAGCTAAACCCAAACATAAAACTACTGTTCAATCTTAGCCTTACTATAGGATATGTACCCAAAGAGTGGCGTACAGCAACAGTGGTCCCTCTCCACAAAGGTGGTGCCTCAACGGATCCTGGAAACTATCGCTCCATAAGCCTGACTAGCTTGGTCTGCAAAGCTATGGAAAGGATCATCATGGACCTCATAAATAAAGATATTGGGGACCTACAGACACTGGATCCTACCCAGTTTGGCTTTGTTAAGGGCAGATCCTGCCTCTTAAACCTGGTTGATTTCTTTGAAACAGTCACCAAGGCCATTGACGAGGGAAAGGTGGTCCACACAGCCTACCTGGACCTCGCAAAAGTCTTCGATACAATACCCCACTCGGGCATTATAGATAAGCTCACCAGCTTAAATATAAACCCCTATGTCACTAGATGGGTTGCAAACTGGCTCAAGGACAGAACCCACATGGTTAGAATTGCTGGAGCCATGTCAGACTCCAAACCAGTTACAAGTGGCATCCCACAAGGCTCAGTCCTGGGACCTCTCTTGTTCGGTATATATTTCTCGGCAGTACAGGCCAACACGGAAGGACTGTGGCTGACCAAGTTCGCAGATGACTGCAAACTGGGCGCCATAATCAACTCTCCAGCCGACACAAGCATCCTCCAAAAGGGCCTCATAGAAACAGACAACTGGTGCCAGAGCCATGGCCTCAAGCTAAACGCCAAAAGTGTATAGTCATCCCCTTTGGCAAAAACAAAGTGCCCACAAATTACCACATAGGTGGTAATCCATTAAGTACAGAAGAAGTCATTAGGGACCTGGGGACCCAAGTTGATAGCAATCTCTCATTTGACAACCACGTGGCCAAAGTGGTTAGAAAAACATTTTATATAGCCCACCTAATCATGAAGGGATTCACATCTAGATCAGTGGAGGTCATCGTGCCTCTTTACTCATCCCTCATCAGGCCCATAATTGAGTACAATGCCCCTTTTGGGATGTACCTTACCAGACACCTGCAACAACTGGAAAGACCCCAAAAGTACCTCACCAAGATGATCAAAGGGCTCAAACAGATGCCATATGCTGCCCGGTTAAAGAAACTCCAGCTCTACTCAGTGGCATACCGCCTGCTCAGAGGCGATCTGTGGCTGACGTATAAAGCCATGTCCAACCCGGAATTAATGGACATGCTGCACCTCAGAAAATCCAAATCCCATCGAGCTACATGCTCAAGAGACTTGAACCTCAGCACTGAAATAAATAGGACATGCTGGAGGGACAGATTCATAACCCAGAGGCTCCCTTCACTCTGGAATAAAATCCCAGTCCAGGTTAGGCAGAGTCCCACATTGACTCTCTTCAAGAGGAATCTTGATGAGTGGATGGGAGATCGTAGGTTTACCCCGGCTATCACTTCTGTGTCACTGTTAGACAGAAGCACAGTATACTAACCTCAAAAAAAGGCATAGCAAAATTAATTTAAAATGGGTGGTGAAAGCCAAACACACTCTGGATAGGCTTATAAATGCCCTAGGGCAGATAGCCTAGTATGAACCTATGAACCTATGAAAAGGTCTTGAACAAATGCTGAACCATTTTGGAGATACTTGCTTCTAAACGCAAAGAGCAAAAATAGCCTAAAACACAATATTCTGGGGAAAGACCTGAAAATGTCAGCAGTTAAGGGGCTTAAGTAATTTCAACCTTTTCTGAGTCACTACTCAGGTGAGGGATCTGAATGGAAAGATAGAATGAGGGGTCCAAATGGGGAAATGGAATTAGCAAGAGAAAAAGAGTAATATTGTTGGAACTAAATTCATCTTCAGGTCTTGGTGAGTATTTTTACATTGTGGACCATGTGCTTTACAAAATCTTACCAAGGCTACACTGGTATATTGACTGTATTTTATATATTATGGAAAAAGGTATGCCAAAAAAAAAAACTGGGTACACAGGTCCACAATACAAAAGTGCCTACTCCTGGTGTATGCACTTGTCCCAGAAATGGAAAAAAGGCACCGCAGGATCCTCAGAATATGGAAACATTCCAGCCATAGGGCTTGGCTAGGTTTAGGGTGAGAGTTGCTCCCTGTGGTTGGATGAGGAAGTCCACAAAAAAAATGATTGGCTAAACAAGCGGCTTAGAGATAATAAAGTGGACTGTTGAGGATATAGACGAAATTATGATTCACTACTATTACACAAATAACTTAGAATTTCCAGACATATAATATATAGCAAGACTTAGAGGGAAATTAGTGGAAAAAATGCATGCACAAGAAAAACTGTTAAAAGCCACAGATAATAATTTATGATCCTTAAGATACCTGATGAAAACAAAAGTTTACCTAGAAGAAACATTGGACTACCTGGAAAAGGAAGTAACAGAAACTGAGACAAGATAAGGAGCCAAAACAGAGGTTATTGAAATGTATGAAAAAGGATTAATTGAGAGTTATAAAAAAGAAACATGGACATGGATATGATGTGATATTTATGCAGAGAAGAAGCCAAACTAATCAATACAAAAAATGCAGATATGCAAATCCAAAAATATTTGAAGAGAAATACAGGAAAAGACATGTGGGGATAGTAAATTTCACAATAAAAATAAGAACACAAAGAAGGAATGCAATTGAAGATAATAAGTTTAGTAAGGTAGAAATTAAATGAATAGAAATTGATATGATAGACTGTCTGCAAAGTGAAGGAATTAGGGTAGAAACCCTTTCATAGACACCATCTCAACATGATGGGCCAATGAGTCCCTAGATGGAAAAGCAGTAGATGGAGCAGGATGCATTTGAAGAAGATATACTACAAGGTGATGTTCTAGAATCTGCTGTAGGACACTCCCACAAATGCCCAGTTCTAAATACATGACAAGGGAAAGTGCAGGAAACATTGAAAACTCTGACACAGACAATATTGAAGTGTGATGGGCCAATGAGCTCTAGATGAAGGGGCAACAGATGGAGCAGGATGCATCTGAAGAAGATATCCTACAGGGTGAAGCCATATTAAGAGAGTTAAGAGAGTCCGGTTAGAATTGCACTGCAAGGGAAAGAGCAGGGAAGAGAAAGCAAAAAGATGTTCTAAGTTTTGAAGAAATTTTAAGGGAAGAAACAGCTGCTTGATTTAATAGAGATGGACAGACATAATAATATGGGTTAAAGAGATAGATTATAGAAAGTAAAGAAGATCCAAAATATTAGAAAACTGGGAAATCAGATGAGGTCATTAAGAGAAATAATTGGGGGTTGGTATAACGGTTAAGCTGTTTACCTCACAGATACAAGATACAGGGAGTCTCACATTTAGAAGGGAAATTGGCTAGTCTAGTACGTACCTATGAACCTATCATAAATAGAATATACAACTGTACATCTAAAGTACTAGATAAAGTGTTAACACAAAAATGGAAAATAATGAAAGGAACAAGGAGAACACCTTGAAAGCATTAATATTGAAAACTATAAAGCAACCAAGACAAGAAGTTTCAGTGATAGAAGAGTACCAAAAAAGGTAACAGATCATGAACAATTCTTAGAAGCACAGGTATGGTAAAAGCAATACATAATATCAAAACAGAAAGGATTTGCATGTACTATTTTCAATAATAAACTAAAATACCAGCACAAGCAGTAAAACACAGAAGTTACACAGATTTCTCTCCTTGTGTCCAAGATAGCAGTGGGCAAAAATAAGAGATTGAAGGAAGAAAGAAAGGTGCCATAAAGAAAGTTGTTGATGCATTTTCCAAGAAGGACTGGTATGATGTCAAACACTGATTATTAAAGGTTCTATTTTAAGACCCTGTTCTGTCTCTGTTTTTTTTTTTTGTGGCCATTTTAAGTACACGTGTTTTGGTTTAAGTCTTGGTGGTGCGCACTGCAACTTCTTTCTGTTTTGGTGCAAGCCATAACAAAATGTTGTAAAAATATGGAAAAACCCAGCATGGCATGAATAGATTACAAAAAATGCATTTGACAGGATCCCACATTCATGGCTTATTGTATGCTTATAGATGTATAGGATACAATATACAGTGATCATTTACACTGTGGTGACTATGAAACAATGTCAAACCACTTTGCAGCTGAGCAATGATAAAGAGCAAATTATTATCCCATGGATAAAAATTTAAATGGGGATATCCCAATGTGATTCTTAGTCACTTTCTGTTTTGTCTTGGTCTGAACCCATTAAGCTGTTTATATAACTTCCAGAAACCAACCATGTTCAAAAACATCCCATCGATTTTTTTGTGAATGATTTAAAATTGTATAGTTCATTGGGTGAGGATCTGAAAACAGAGCTGCAATGATTAAAACTTTCTAAGATGATCTAAGAATGACATTTGGTCTTCATAAATGTGCAAAAGTTATAGCAGGAAAGCTGCAGCACCAAGAAAATATCAACCCGAGACAGGAATGTGATATGAAGGAACTTCAACAGGGGGGTGTATAAATATCTTAGAATAGATGAAGGGTTGGTGATACAGCATGAGCAAATTAGAACAAAACTTAGAAAGGAATACTTCAGAATATTAAAGATAATACTGAAAACTGCCTTGACATCTTGGAATAAAGTCTACATTATAAATCAATTCTGATTTAACTTACATCTTTAGTGTGACTGACTGGCTTCAAACAGCACTGAATCAGTTGGACAAGAAAAGAAGAAAAATACTTCATGCTTATTAAATGATACATAAAAAACAGTGCATAATAAGATTATATATCGGACGGTGCAGTGGTGCAGCAGTTTGCATTGTTGCCTAAAAGCAAGAGGTTCTCTGGTTCAATTCTTGTCTAGGGTGCCTTCTGTGTTGAGTCTGCATGTCCTCTCTGCATTCATGCATGCATTCCACTCACGTTACAAAGACAAGTGTCTGGAGTTTTTCTCTACAGGCATCTGCAGAAAATTGGCTTGTTCCAGCTCAGGTTTTCCTTGTAAACAAATGTTAATTAAAATAAATAAATATATCCCTCAGTCTGAAGGATGTATAGGTTTGCAGTTGTGGGACTGAATACATATTTGGTGACCTAATCAGATCTAAATATAGGATCATAGTGAAAGTTTTAAAACATAAGAAGTTTAAGATGACATCTGTACTTAGCTTAGCAGAAACATTTAGGAAAAGAGTGGGAGTGAAAATCAAACCAGAAGTATAAAAGAATCAGGCAGCAAGTGAAAATGCCAAAGAGACAAAAAAGAATATAAAGAAAAGAAGACAAGGAAAGAAATTGGAAAAACCCACACATGTGGTGGCGAGTATAGAGAAATCATAAAACAACAGCAACACGCTGACCAAGATCTGATGCAGGAATGATTAAGGAGTAGTGAATGCAAACCAAACGATAAAAAGCTAATAAAGGTGGCCCATGATGGTGGGCTATATATATATTGGTTTACTAAATCTATAGAAAAAGTAGAAAAAACAGACAAATGCAGGTTCTAAGAAACAACTGGAAACAGTTGCATATCTCTTTGCTGGGTGTGATACACTCTTGGCTGAGGGCCTGTACACTGAAAGGCACAATAATGTGGCAAAACTGTTACACTGGGGATTGTGCAAGCAGTACAATACGCATACAGCTGAGTGGTACTGGAAACACAAACTACAAAGCATTGTTGACAATGATGAAGTCTGAGTCACATGGGATCATCCAAGAGTTAAGAAAATAGATGGAAAAAACCAGATACAGGTTTTCAAGGAAAAAAAAAGAACAAAAGTAGCATTAACGATTGAAATAGCTACACACACTGCTTATAGTGATTTACATACAGACAGACAGACACAAAGTTACAAAATACCTGGATTGCAAGCAGAAACTAGAGCAATGTGGGATAGACACCCAGACAGTCCAATTGTAGTAGGAGAAACAGGAGTGACAAAAATAATAGATTTTTCAAGCATACCGAAGTATGCAACTAATGCATGTACTCCATGTAAATTGCAGAAGGAAGCAATTTTAGGTATATTACAAGTGCTGTGAAGCGCACTTGGCAAAAGTCAAAGACTGAAGCAATACTAATTTCATGAGCTTTAATCACACCCTGACTCAGGAATGGGGTCAGTTCCTGTCACTATATTTAGAAACTCAAAACATCAGGAGAAATTAAAAAAGACAGAGCCCTGTTATAAAAGTAGATTCACCTATGAGTTGCTACAAAGTGAAAGTTGATAGGCAGGCCAACGGTACGAAAGGAAATAAATGTGCTTGACTTACAAGTTCTTTTGTTTGCTGAACAAAGCACAGCCTGTTGATGGTAACTTACAATATCAGGTTGAACTTAAAGACTGACCCCGGAACTGTTGTGATATGAGCCAGATTTGTCCATATTGCAAGTCACAGTCATTATATTTGTAGTGCTTTGCTACTATCCTTCTGCTCATGATGATATCTGCTTCTGCTATCCCCCCTCCCCCAGGAAAAGCTTATGGAGGAAAAATCTGTCTCGAGAATGAATGTTAGTATTTCATTCATTAAAAACATTAGGTTTTTACTGATTTCTGCAGAGATTTTACATGACACTAATTTATTTTGCTGTTTATAGTTATTGTATACTGTTTTGTAAATGCATATTTAATTATACAGTGTTTTGGAGTTAAGAGTCTAATCAAAATTAAAAACATGAAAAATAAAGGGGTAGATATCATGTACATGGTTGGGAGAATATAACTATTTTTCTGTGGACTACATATTTCATATGTTAGCCAGAAGGGAGGTAGAAGTAAAACAAAACTCTGCATCTTGGAAGTGTTCTGTACACAATCAGACTTGTGTAAAATAGCAGATCAGATTAGAAGAGAGGAAACAGAAAGACAGCATGTTAAAACAAACATGGGTTGTCTAATAACTATGCCAAGCATGTTTGTCAGAACTAGTAAAGAGCTTTTTTCCACTCTATCCCTCTATCAAAGATTCACATTTGCACATTAATGGTTCCAAGCCCCAGAAAGCTGATGTGTTAGCCATTACATTACTGGAGTGGCAATCGGCTGTTTTTATTTGTAGGGCAGATTCTTTCTTAGATGAGTGCAGTCTTTGGCTCTGCATATATTTTTCAGGGTGACCTTAACTATAACAAATGGGCCTGACTTATACTCTGCCAGCAAGAGCCTTGGTCAGTGATGATGCAAGAGCATCAGTCTTTGTCCTCCCCTTACAGATGGCTCTAACAGGGATGAAGCTAACTGGAGACAGAGACAGTGGAGGAAGAAAAATCTAAATACTAGAGAGTGAGACTGAGTGGGGTTATCATTATAATTTGGTTAATTTGACAGAAATTTGGGAATTTGATCAAAACAAACAACTCTCCTGACATCAGTTTAAAGGGTAGAAAGGCAATGAAATGTTTAGCTGAGAGGCTCTGATGTTTGTAGTAGAAGCATGGCAAGAAGAAATAATTTAAATGATTGTAGCCATAAGTGTCCAGAAGTCTGAACAATCAGCACCATTTAAGCCTAGTGAGGTAGGGGTGACAGTCTATCTCTACCAGGGAGGCAATTTACAGCTCTATAAAAGGCCATGGTATTCAGAAAAGTTGATAAGAACAACTTTGGTTTATTTAGCTTTCATTATTTTTATATTTTGAAAATAATGAATGCCAGTCAGCTTCTCAAACACACTTGTTGAATATGGACGAAGTATTACCACAAAGTTGACAAACATGAAGTCTGAAAGAGGCTTATAGAGATATATGGCATCTGGTTATTGTGTAAATTTGTTGCCCGTATCTATGAAGCAATACATTCAGGAAGCTGCACTGCACACAGTTCAAACTTAGGTTATTTCCAGTCTATGATAAACAACTCAAGAAATAATGGATCCTGCTAATGAAGGAGTTGTAATATGTATGTCTGCCTTAAACTTAGGACAGAATATGTAAGAGAACAGGGTGGAGATATTTGAAAAATCAGCTGAGATCTACTAATGAAAGGCCATTCAAATATTTTGTGTTTTTAAGAAAAGGATTAAGCCTGATGGGAGATCAGAATATTTCCACTAAGTACTATTTGGGAAAGGAGCTGGGGACTGACCTGTAGAAGCTAAAAATCGTCTAGTATGGTGATATTATGTTGACTGACAAGTGGGTGGTTATATCAAACAAAGTACACAAAGTGAGAGGGGTGGTGTGAGGGGATGCAACGAATGGCTGTTCTGAGCATGAAGACATTCAGCTGTCAAACTTTCATTGTCAAACCATTTATGGTCTTGATTAGATTTAATTGTTCATAATGTCAACATTTGCAAGACACGCTAAGATTAACAGATGCAGAATGTTACCACCTTTATTCCCTCCAAGGTACATAAAACTGAATGATTAGCAACAGGTGTGCAGAGTAATAACAGTAAACTTATGAAGTCAGAAAATTGTAACATCTGGAATATTTACAGAACATCTTGTTCACAGAAAACCAAATTTCAAATGACAAGAATACGTGCTGTGGAGAGCATCTGACATTATGTAATGAATGCCAATGTATACATTTGTGTGTGTGTATGTGTGTGTGTGTGTGTGTGTGTGTATGTGTATGTGTATGTGCACACATGTCTGTCTGTCTGTGCATACATCTGCAATTATATGGATATGTGCATTTATGGGCTCTTGTTTTTTTTTTTTTTTTTTTTTTTAGTTTTTAGATTTAAATTTATGTTGCTATTTTTTGACATGGTAGATTTATATTTCCTATTTTATCATGCATCTTCTGTACTGGGTACCCTTCGAGTTTGTCTACATATATATAGTAATTACATTCATTTGTACTAGACCCATCCATACTTTATGAGGACCATGCAAACTTACAGGTCTAGGCCTGTAAAGTCCTTAATCCAGGCCTGACCATTTAGGAATAAATACTTTCTTGTCAATTAATAAACATTTAAGCAGATAGCCAACAACAAGCTTTTTAAAAGTGAAAAAATAGAAGTAATTTACTTAAGATAGAATGAAATAAGCAGTGCAGTTAACAGTTAAATATACAGAGAAATACAGAATTGCACAGAGAAACATAACATAATAATTTTGAACATACAGAATGCAAAAAAGAAAAATCTCTGTACAGCTTGACTGTTTTTCTATTTTCTTATCTAAAAGAATTGCTGAGAATTAGCTAAAAATAGCTGAACTTCCAAGCAGACACTCAAATTCAAAGAAGAAAACTCACAGGTCCATGCCCCAATGGAGTTCTGCATTCCAGACTTTTCTTCTTTCTGACTTTTTTGTAGATTCAGCTATACACATATCTTTTCATAGGAAAAACACAGATGCAATGAAGCAAAGAATCACATTTACATGCTAATGTGTTTGTTTACATGTTTTTGGTTAGTTATCTTCTTAACATAATTGTCTAGTTGCGCTCTTATGGCCTTTAGCATCTAGACCTAGGAAAACTCATCATCATCATCATCATCATCATCATGATCATCAACTCTGTTTTCTCCATTTCTACGTGGAGTTAGGGTTTTGTGTCATCTGTCTCCAAGTCTTTTGATTCATAGCCACTCTCCTATCATCTTCAACAGTCACATCTGACTATTGCAGGCCTTCTTTTACACAATCCATACATCTCTTGGCTGGATGTCCTCCTTTCCTCTTTCCTTCTTTCTGTTTCTTCCAAATCTTCTTTCCAAAATTACCTTCTGATTTCCTCTATATATGACCACACCAACATAATCATTTTGTCTTGATCTTCTCTGCAATTGAGGCTCCTTTGGCTTCAGCTCTGATATCCTTATTTCTGCTTCTGGCCCAAAATGTGCATCCTATTACCAATCTCGGGCACGTCATTTCCATCACCTCAAATGTCCTCAGAGATATTGCAATCACAGGGCAGAACAAATTGTCTGCCACACATTTCACATCCTATGTACAACTGTTGAAGTTCCCAGCAGAAGAAGGCTAAAACTTCAGTTACTTTTTATACATCACATGAAAAACGTCACAGGTTTACACATCTTTTGATGCTACTGGAAACACACAGATATACTTTTCATAGAAATACATCAAACGTTTTCATATATTGGGACTCCCACAATGGCTGTACACTGATCAACATATTAATTTCAGCTCTCCCAGTAGGAAAACAGAAACTGGGAAAAAGAAGTGCCATTGTAACTCTTATCTGGGTAAAATTCAGTTACTGGCTACTAAGTATACTGCCTGGATGCCTACAAAGAAGAAATTTGGAGAACCTGAAAGAAAATGAACCAGGAAATGTGAAGCAAAAATAATGGCTGGGAAGAATCCTGCAGCTGTTCAGCAAAAAACAGTTCATGCTTTAGCTTTGTTTCAAGAGATGGTTTCCAGTAATTTAGATGAAAAAAAATAAATCAAATGTACTCAGAGGTGATTAAAATAAATAAAACATTGTAGTAATATGTCAACTTAAATAATAAACAGCTGGAAAAATAGAATAAGCTTTAAGTAGCTATTCAGATGAATTAGTAAAAACTGCAAAAAATATGAGGTTGAAATTAAGAAAAGGCTAGCTGAGCTTCTGACTTCTCAGTTTTGTATTATCTTCTGTTTAGTCTCTTCCTAAATATCCATAGCTGGTATAACATAATCCTTTTTAATCCACACACTTAAAAACTTTATCTTCTCATGTTCACATAAATATAAGTATTGCTGAACCAGTTTATGCATGGGGACATAGTTTACTGCCATAGTACTTGTTTTACCTCTATTTATTTTATATCTCAAAAAGAGCTGAATCTAAAACGTTCCATAACACTAAAATGTTTTTTTCCTGGATTTATCAAGTACAGTCCATGAGACATGGTTTAAAGACATCAAGAGCATGCATGTGATGCAAGGCTATAATGCCTTCCATACATTTAGACCAGCTACTACACAGGCAGGGACTAAAAGTGTAAGTGTCTCAATTTACATCAAAAAATAAATATACCTCAAGGCTGGTTAAGCAAGGTGATGCACTTGAGATTCTCCATGTTTTCTTTTCTAATGACTCTAAATGTAAAGTAAATAAAAAGAAAGAAGACACCCTGCCTAGTTCCTTTGTTCTAACACAGTTTGCCTGAGAGGAACCCCCACATCCTTCATATATACTCCTTATTAAGCCTATTATTCTACCAGAAAATACAAATATTACCAGACTCCCAGCTGACTCTATCAAATGTTCAGCACCACTCCTGCACTAATGTCCTTCACCAATCCTGTTAACCAACACAGAAACAACAAACAATCCCTAGGATTTAGCAAGCTCTGCATGGTGTGCAGGAATAGTGCAAAAGCTGCTGCATGGAATATGGCCAACGAGTGATCCAGGAATGAGCTCCCGGGACGTGCACGAGTGCTCCTACACTATTCCTGCATGAACACAGCTCCTGTATTCTAATTACCCCATTTGCAGGTAAAAAACATGCAAATGAGGTAAATTAGTGATCCAGGAAGCAGGCAGATGTCTGTGCAGGAATAGTGTAACCTGCAGAAATGCATTCGGCTACTAATCAAATACATTTCTGCAAATTATAAAACGGAGGCATGACAGCTCCAAAGAAAGCATGTATTCAATGTAATAGGCATGCCAATGGCCAAATAGATGGCCATTGGCATGCTAAATAGTTGCAAAATTATAAAAAATAACTTTTATTTTTTTGGGCCGATTTTGGCTGTTTAAGCGTAGGGCAGCAGTGCCCAAATGGGATCGGCCCGAAAAAAAAAAAAAAAAGTTGGAAATAAGCTTTTAAACCAAAATCAGCATTCTGCCATAATAGTCAATGGCATGCAGAAGACAACAATACCATGGAATAGTGGTTGCTAAGGGGGAAGGCTGAGTGTCAGTCTTGTAACAATGCATTAGCAGTCAGTTTTATGCAAATGAGGGGATTGATACTGAATCACAGATTTCTCCTCAGTGTTAGCTATCACTCAGCCGTGTAAGTGCAGCCACACCATGGTACAAGCCTAAGAGACAGATGACCTCATAAGAGGGAGTGCCATACATGCTGTAAGATTACTGGAGCTCTGTGGCCTGTGTTTGCTCTTAGCTAAGCACAGCTAAGGAAGGGGTGTGTTTGAGGCTGCCTTAGCAGTGTTTACATTGCCTAAATGGGTGTGCATGCCATGCACAGGGTTTTAAACAGAAAACAAAAAAAATGGAATAGCAGCTCTGTTCACATCTGAGCACTGAGTATGTGCCACATGCCTCGGGGCTTAAACAGGAAGGCAATGGAAAGGAAAAATAGCAGTAGGAAGGCAATCAAGGAGAACTAGCATAGCTGGCAAGTGAAATGTATCAGAATCAGCCAGTTACACAGGCAGCAGCCCAGCCTAGTCCAGTACACTACAATAAACTATGCAAACACCTTTCACTCTGGTGTTTTTCACAAACTCTACACTACTGGTGTACACAGATGGGGAAATTTTACCTGACAAAACTAACAAAATGATATGGGCTGCTGTCACTCTCATACATCAATATGTGGAAGAGGCTGAGGGTGGTGAGGATAAAAATGCTGATGACCAACCCACAGTGAGGAGAAGGAGAAGAGTATACAGACCCAGGGTAACCTACCAGGGGCTACATGAGCTGGAGATAGTGGAGCGCTATAGGGTGGACAGGGACCTCCTACAGCAAATTATTGAGCTGTGCCGGCCACGCCTCACACACAGAACCAACAGAGGAGAACCCATCCCAGTGGATATCAAGGTATGTGTAGGCTTAAGACACAGGTACCTTCCAAAGACCAACTGGTTATATCATGGGGATCTCACAAGCATCAGCATCCAGGGTACTCCACCAGTTCCTGGATGCCATGTCAACACATGCCAGTGAGCACATATATTTCCTCAACACCCATGAGGCGTTGACCAGCAATATGTGTCTCTTCCACCAAATAGCAGAATACCCTGAGGTAATGGGTGCTATAGACTGCATGCACATACACATCAAAGCACCACCTGGTGAGCGGGGTAGGGTCTACATAAACTGCAAGGGCTTCCCCTCCATCAACTGCCAGGTCGTGTGTGATACCCAGGGCATTATAATGAATGTGTGTGCTGGCAGCCCTGGAAGCTATCATGACTCCCACATCTGGCATATGACACAGCTGTGCCAGAGATTTGCCAGTGGAGACATCCCATATGGCCACCTAGTGGGGGATGCTGGTTATGCACTGGAGCCGTGGCTGATGACACCCATCAGAAATGCACACACACCCAAACAAGAACTCCATAATGAGGCACATGCAGAAACCAGAATCATAACAGAGTGTGTGTTTGGGATGCTCAAGTCACAGTTTACATGCCTGGACATATCCAGTGGAGCTTTGCAGTACTCTCCAGCTACATGTACACAAATTTTCATTGTATGTGCCATGCTACACAATATGATCCTGTGGAAAAAGCTGCAGCAGGAACAGCACGGGGCAGGGCCACACAGCCTCCCACCATTGCCAAGGCCAGCACAGGCACAGAGTGACTCAGAGGAGGAACATCCTGAGCCTGCCAATGTAGGCAGAAGGAGGCATGCCCAGTATGCCCAGGCTTTGGCAAAAAGGCAAAGCATAGCACATACACTGACACGGTAGGAACCCAGGCGTCTCTCTGACTCACACATACAGTAAAAGGGATGCCAAACATGACACTACTTGTGCTTCACCATGTATAGGGAATGTACTATATGCATCCGACATAGTCAGCCCTCCAGCACCATCCTCAATACTGGCAAAGCCACAAGTAACTCACTCTTCCTATCAATTGCTGAATGGAGTAGAATGTTCTGCTATTTGTAGCTGTGGTATGGATGTGAGCATGCAAGGGAATTGGGTGGCAGAAAGTGGACACCTATATGGGCTCCATGAAATCCATAACAAATACTAGTGTCAACAAAGTAGGCAGTACTAGACAAGGTGACAAATCCCACTGTAGTACATGTGGTGGCCCAACACACATGCATGTCAGTGAGGTTCACATACCCAACAACAGCCTCAGCCAGCAGGACAGGTGTAGATGACCATAAAGAAAGGCTGTGCTAAGGCTTCTAATTAATGGCAATAGATAACAGCCCCCCTCCAGACCTACACAGACAGGCTACAACAGGTTAGGCAGTTGTATGTAAGTTCTGAAGGGTATGAAGGCTGAAACTTAAATGTAGGTCAATAAAAGCTAAGATCTGTACTCTACTGATATGCCTCTAGTCTGCATAATAGGTCAGAATACAAAACGAAATGGAAACCAACAGAGTACCTGAAATACCAGTACAGTCATAGCAAATGTTTACATTTGTCAGGTGTAACAATCCTATGTAGAAATGCAGTAACATGCACGAGTGGGGTTAATAACAGTGGAGCACAGATTACCTGAGCTGGCCGAATTTACAGGATAGATTGTTGCATGTGTACAATATGCAGGGCTCTGTGTATTAGGTTGTTGTGTGTTGTATATTGTGTGGAAGTGGTCAGCATGTAGGCATGGAGTGTTGTGTCCCTGTGTCCTATGGCCAGTACTGTCGATGACAAGGCCATGTTCTGACAACTGCACTGCCAACCACAATGCATCCCAGCAAGACCCAATTCAACAGTCATCCATACACATTGTTCAGATGTCAATATCTGTCACCATCTGAAAGATGGACATGCCATGAATGTGGGCCCAAACATACACACAATACACAGGTGGAAGTACCTTAGACAGAGTACATAAAATGCAACTGTCAACTACACACACCTTTGGAATTTTACATACAGGTTAGCAGCACATTAGTTGCCTGTGTAGTACGGAATACTGATGTAGTCTGGCCAATCACTGGCAAACCACAAAAGGCACAGTTATGAAGTAATGAGAGATGGCCTATGTCCCCGCACAAGGCAGCATAAGGGGAATGTCCCATGTATATCTGTGAGTCAGCTGCAAGAAGCCTCCATATCACACATGCACTCAGCTCACCCCACCATCATCCGCAGGTTTATCACAGGTCATATCCCTGCTGTTGAGAATGAGTACAGTATGACCCCCACGTCTGCATGGGAATACCCACAGAATCCAGCATGCTGAACAGGTGTCCTGTGCAGGTGTGTCCCTAGCTGTAAGCAGCACCCTGCCAGCATCCAGACCAATGGATTAATATGGACAGGAACTATTGCCATTAACACATCGCACACTTACCCTGTCACCCCAGGGGAATCCAGTGGCACGCAGCCTGGGACTGTAGGAGTGACAGAATGCACTGGCCTGCTACAGATGGCCTGCATCACTACCAAATGCCCTACAGTCCTCTGTCAAAGGCCTGTGCCTCACCTGTACTGCCAATGTATGTTATCTCATGGGGTCCAAACTAACAACATAACACAGTCCACAGAACACAAATGCAAGACCATGTCGACAAATCCCAGTAGCATGCCCACCATGTCCTACTGCATGAACTGTGGACCAACCCCCTAAATAACGCTGGGATGAAGGGACAACTATAGGGATACTTCGCAGATATCACTCGCATAATGTTAGGAAGAGGACAGAATAACAGAGTGGGGGGTGTAGAAGCATGGACGCCATGGACTGTGTAAAGTCTGAAACTCTGATGTGTGCCCATACTAACCCTGTCTGCAAACTCAGTAATGGGTGGCTACAAACCCACTCGTAAACCACAATGTGAAGGGGAACTGACCAGATATATGAGCCCTGCCTCTGGGTAACCTGGGTGAATCCGTACAGCTGAGAGGTATGGTGTCAGCAGGATATGGCCATTCTGTTATGTCAATAGATGTACAAGCAGGAGATCCTCAGCCACCACAATACCAAGGTGCTGGACCATTTACACAGATCCATCAGCAAGGGTCTGCAGCTACCCCTCCAGAATGCCATGAGTGTGCAAGAATATGTGGGCTGCAAACCACAATACTGGACACATCTTCATTCATCTTGTATTTCCCAGGAAATAACTGTGAGCAAATAAGTATATGTGTTGGTAGTTGATGACATAATACATCACAGTGTAAAACAGTACATGTCGGAATATCTCTGCCAACACCACCCATGTAACACAAGCAGCACAGACATCAATAGTTACAGTATCCCACTATCTTTCACCCATTGTGACTCCATATTGTCAACCTATCTACAGATATCCTGCAGAAACAGGTTGCTAGCTGTAGGTGTTGAACACAAAATCCTGCACTGGAGTACAACCTATCTGGAATGGATTCACACACTCAATACAGAAGGTCATACTGGGCATGCTCCTACACTTAGAGAAATGAAGTCTGACAACAACAGTGGACTATACATATCTGTCAGTCGGAGATGTCTCTGCACACACACCACATTGCACACCATTCATGCTTTGCACACACATTGCATAGGAATACTCACACATATCCAAGGCCAACACACTATAATAGGTCAAACATACACACACAGAGATGTGGGGAAGAGAGAGGTAGACAGTGACAAAGAGATTGCCATCATGAGGCCTGTCCCACCCACCACACATCCAGTTGACCAATATCACATGATGTGCCAATGTCAATCACTGTAGACATTTGCTTTTGGTAGCCCTCAGCCCTATAGTGTCTGTGGTGAATATGATAACTGTGTAACATGATAGTACAAATCAGTATTCATCTAGCATTTGTATACCCAGTCCTGTCAAATGTAAAGTTGTGTATGACTGAGTGTTGAGTGTGTGTTTCCAGAGGAATGGTTTATGGTCCATTCACACACACTGCACTTCCCATAGCCCATGTTAGCATTTATGCTGATGTCAGTCACCTTGAAATAACCCTCTGGCGAACTATCAACCCCATAATCTCTGTGGCACTTGCAATAGCTGCATAATGCTATAGTAAAACATACTAGTTAGGTAGGAGCTCTAATCCTAGACATGGCAACTGTGTGTGTGTGTGTGTGTGTGTGTGTGTGTGTGTGTGTGTGTGTGTGTGTGTGTGTGTGTGCAAAGATTAATGGTTTTGAGGCCATTCACAGTCACTGCACCTCCCATTGTCCTACTTTAGCAAGCCTGCTGATGTCAGTCACCTTGAAATTCCCCTTTGGACAAGAGCTAGCCCTATAAGCTTTGTGGCGCATGCAATAACTGTGTAATGCTATAGCGTAACATACTAGTTAGGTAGGAGTTCTAATCCCAGACACGGTAACTATGAAACTCTGTGTGCGTGTGTAGAGATTAATGATTTTGAGGCAATGCACAGTCACTACACCTCCAATTGCCTACTTTAGCAAGTGTGCTGATGTCAGTCACCTCGATATACCCCTTTGGACAAGGGCCAGCCCTATAAGCTCCGTGGTGCATGCCATAAATGTGGAACAATGTAGTAGCAATAACTACACAGGTATGGGGTTGAATCTCATCTGTGGCAAGTGTTTGTGTGTGTACATATGTATGTGTGCACCTCAAAGATTTTGGCCCCATTTACAGCCAGTGCACATTTCAGAGCCTGACTTTAGCAGTCCTGCAGATATCATCCACCTTACAAGTACCTGTTGCTAACCCTAAACCATGTCAGGTCAGTGGTGCATGTGGTAAATGCATAACATAATGGTCTGTAAATATTGTTAGATAGAGGTTTGAACCTCACCCATGGCAAATGTAAATCTGTGATTAGGGTAAAATTATTTTTGGGATCTCTCACCCACTACATCACCCAATGCCAGTATTTACAAGGGCTGGTGATGTTCCTCACCTTAGAAGTACCTTGGGACAACATCCATCCAATAAGATCTGTGGCGTGTGTGATAAATGTGGTACACTGTAGTAGCAATACATAGCTAGGTATGGGGTTTGAATCTCAGTACTGGGAAGTGTGTGCTTGTGTCTGTCATCAGTATCCTGTGTGGAGGTTGCTGTGATTGTGTAATAACAGGATGCACTGTGGTGTGGGTTTTGCTAAATTATTATAATGAGGACCTACTATATGTCACAATGTCCACCTTACAAGGACAACAGATGTCAAACGCCAGAGAGGCTGGTGTAGACAACGCATAGCCCAAAATGTGACATTATGGATTGGTGAACAATATAGGCAACCCTTGTACTACTCAGAGAACATTCTCCATCCATGTCTCATACAGAAATACACTTGGCTAGGCAATGACCACTATATTGGTAGTTCCCTCCATATTGCTTCACAGATAGTAACCACAAAGTGATTGCAGTGGACTACATGCCTGTTGACCACAACAGTGCCACTGACATCAGAAAGTACTGTGATGTGTAACATCTCCTGACTGTGTGTTATCCAGGAAGTAAAAGGACATGACACCCTTTTCCATTCCTGCAGTAGGAAAATAAATGCTTACAGTGGTCCTTTTGCTATGTTCACCACTGGACGCCTGCAACAACTACAGAGTCTGCAAATGTAACCCACAAAAGGAATACCATGTCTTATACACATGCCCTGTATGGACAGATGCCACTAACTCCACTGAATGCCTGTATCATGCTGTCAATGTAGGTGCAAGCACAATCTCAGTTCCATAGCCAGGTCTCCCCAAATGAGGTCAGGAATGCTACATCAAAAGATAACAATCTGTACACACAACATGAGCCAGAAACCTCAAGTGCACTTCCACATGTCAAAGGACATGAGTGCGGGACATGTGCACAACCCAGATACTGTCCATGTTATGGAATATAGATCACATACATGGGAAGCAGTGCACATCACTGGCCACCCACAACAGTAACCCAGATGAGTGGGTGGTGAATACAATACCCACCTGTGGGGACCACTCCAGGGACTACACCCCTGAGCCACACTGGAGACAATTGTCATGTGACGTGATGTCAAGGTATTCCCTTTGCCTAGCCTTGTACACCACTCCAGGGACTACACCCCTGAGCCACACTGGAGACAATTGTCATGTGACGTGATGTCAAGGTATTCCCTTTGCCTAGCCTTGTACAGCTGTCAGGCCCATTCACCTACTACACACCTGCGAAGCAATGAACCTGTGCATCTCAGTACTGGCAAGTGTGTATGTGTGTGTGTGTGTGTGTGTGTGTGTGTGTGTGTGTGTGTGTGTGTGTGTGGAGATTAATGATTTTGAAGCCATTCACAATCACTACACCTCCCATTGCTTTTGTGGGCATTCACATGTACTACACTTCCCTTATCCCTTCTTTAGCACTGTTGCTGATGTCACTCACCTTCAAAGATAACTTTGGACAGCTCTCTAACACATAAGCTCTGTGATGTATGCAATAACTGCATAACACTGTAATAGCAATACATAGGTAGGGGTTTGAAACTCAGTACTGGTAAGTGTGTTTTTGTGTGTGTGTCATCAGTATCCTGTGTGGATGTTGGGGTGAGTGTGTACTGGCAGGATCTATTGCTGTGTGGGTTTTGCTACATCATTATATTGAGGACCTATATGTCCCATTTTCCACATTACAAGGCCAACAGTTTTCAAACACTTAGAGGTTGTTGTAGACAATCCTCAGCCATAAATGTTTACAGCCATGTGCAATTACTATGTGACAGTACAGATTAGTAAACAATATAGGCAACTGTTATAATAACCAGATACCACTCTCCACCCATGGATCATACACAAACACGCTTGGCTCTTACTCTCTTACACCCTTCCTTTCTTACTTTGTCTCTGTCTCTCTCTCTGTCTCCCTCTCTGGTGGATGTGGAAAAGTACACCTGTTTTGCATAGGCAGCAGCTTGAGTTTTGTAAGGAATGCTCATGCTCAACTGATGGCCTGTGCACGAATTGCAGTCCCCCACTTGCTAATTGCATGTGGAACAGCTGTGGTATTCCTATAGCCAACTGCATGGAAACACACTCATATAACCAAGCACTTCATGTGGGTGTTGGCCCTGTTCCTTCACTGTGAGCAGGACTTCATGTGGGTGTTTGACAAACAGCATCACAGAGGATAGTTGGAAATACCTCTTACAACATACACTGTGGAGACAGGACAATAAACAGGGGGGGATGTTCCAGACATGGGGACAGAATGTAAGTATTGCTGTTCTACATTTGAAGTAATGTTGGTTTAACAGGGTTTGTGTGGCTATGGCTGTTCTACATGATTTCAAGTCTGGCATAACAGTGTTATGTGGTTGAGGAAACTCTCACCTGTAGGGCTACCTGCAGACTGTCCAGAGTTTGGAGTTTTACATGTGTTGTGTTACTCACACATTTCTTATCTTTAGATATGCAGTAGCATACTCTGATGATTGCAGTCAGTACATGGTGACATCCATGTGAGTTACTGACTTCATATCCCTCAAGAGAGATATGTCACAACAAACCCTGTTACACTAGGAATTTTCTCAGTTTATCACAGCAATATGTCAATATTGGCTGTATGTTTGTGCCTCTGTCCCCCAAGTCTGCCACCCTTTGTCCATATGTCATGCAGTTAGAGGTGCATATGTACAGTACATCATTATTTACTGACATCATACCTGATAACAAGTCAGTAAGATATCAGACTGATAGACATGTTATGTATAGTAGGCCTTCTATTTGAGGACAAAACCTGGACATTTTGTTGTAGTGTGTACAGTAGTGAGGTCTGTGTACTTATGGTGACTGTTAACAGTGTGTGTATTGTGAATATCTTACTTGGCCTGTGCACAAACTGTGGTAGATGTCATTGTTCTTGGTCCTGTTCTATCTGATGTTGCATGCTGCTCCAGTTTATGGTACCCTATCAGCGTACATGTTTGTAGGGTCAGACTGACACGTCCCATACCACAGTCACGCATCAGACTACACTGTGTATTGGCCCAGTATATGTAGGGTTACTGTGTGAGTGGCTCATATGAGGGTGATTTTGTTTACACAGTCCATATACTGTAATATTACTTAGGCTTACCATAGTGTGACTGTGACTGTGTTCAGATTGGTTGTGGGTATGCAATTTCACACTGGTGTCTGTTACTTTTGGGTCAGTGTTGTGGCAGTCTGCCTGTAGTTTGCACAATGCTTTGTGACATGCCTAGTAGCTCAGTGTATTTACCCAGTGTGAGGTTATGTCCAGATATTTGTCAGATGTACTGTTGCCTGGCTACCATAACTGTTGTGTATTTCTGAAAAAGCAGTGGGATGGTGTAAAGATGTATGTCACTGACTAGTGTGAAGTATGTGGGCTTGGGACCTCTGCTCCTCTGGTTAATATGTTTTAGGACAGACAGGAGTGTGTGAATATATCAACAGGGTGAGCTTATCTACTCCAGTATTTTTGTGATATCCCCATTTACATGGCTGTAAACATCCACTTTGTCTGGCTTGGTCCACATGTCTTGCACTAAGCAGTTCTCTGTATATCTCTGCACTTATTGGTCCTATCTCTGCTGTATTCCACAGGATCATTACTGTGATTTGTGTGGTACTTTGCTATAATGATCTTATGATGTCTGTCAGTAACTGATGGCGTACATGTCAGTATCAGAAGTGACTTCCCACACATGTCTGTTAACACAACCCCTGTTACTGTAGCAACATTCCACATTTATACCTGCAATAATTACATGACATCTCCTTGCACTAAGAGATTGTGACTATTGGTGCTGAGGTATGACTCCAGTACATGTTATGGGCATATGTTTTATATATATATATATATATATATATATATATATATATATATATATATATATATATGTATGTATATACACACATATATATATATATATAGTTAATTGGTTATAGAGTTTGTTAATTGTTGCTTAGATCTCTGTTGAAACTATTGTCTCCCTGTTCTGAGAGACTGATCTGCAAATATACAGAGCTGAGTATATTTTTTGGTTTTAGAGTTTGTACTGTTAGTTGTTGCTTAGATCTCTGATTAAAGTGTTTGTCCTACCCACCCTCCCTATTTTTGGTTTGTAGTTTAAATTTGGTGGCTTTTGCAGTTGCCCGCCCCACTGTAGATTTGATCTGGGACACTCACCCAGTCCCATCTCTTTACCACATTCTACCTAATAAACTCTTTCTGCACTTGCTTTTAATCCTTTTTAATTTAATTGCATTTTTAAACTGTGTATGGTTTAATATTGCTACATACTCAAGTGTGCTAGCTTGTACTGCATGCAAATTGTTTTTTACTGCTGTTTTTGCTACTTTTCTGTAAAAAAAAAAAACTGTAAGCCTGTTTCCTACCTTTCCTGTAACTAGAGTTCCAGATACAGATTTGCTGTATCCAGGACTGTATGCAAGCTTCTGAGCCCCCCAAGCCTTTCTGTGTTGGAGGGAAGCCTTCTAGATTATCAGTGGGAGTGGTAAGCACTAGGTAACCTGTCTACCACATAAGGAGTGGTTCTGGCCCAGAAATATTAGTTATTGGCTATTTGGGCAATCTCTTCCATCTCTTTCAACTTTCTGATTTGAAAGCCTGCATTTGCACTTGTTCCTGTCCTGTAACTCATCTAGTGCAGATACAAATTCTTAGTTTTAGCACTTAAATTTGCATATTCATGCTCAGCACTTTTTCAGAACTTGTAAGCACTAAATAAGCTACTAATTACTATAGCACTCAACCTTCCTAATTACCTAGAGAAAAACAGTTTTTGTACTTACATTTCTCACTTGCTTAGAGAAAAACAGCTCTTGTACTCACTTTCCTCACTTATCTAGAGGAAAATAGTTTTCATTCAGGCATGTCCAAGGGTCAGCTCCCAGTGTTCTCTCCTGTCTAGCTGATGAATCTGGGCATCTTGAGGCAATATAGAAATTGCCTCATGTACACAGACAACCCTCTCTTCCTACCACCCAACACTACAACCTGTGAGAGATGCACTAATCTAGCCAAACTGGAGGTAAAGTTCTCTCCAACCAAGACTGAACTTGACACTCATGAGGAGAAGGTAAACATTTGCACCACACCAGACTCATCACATAGTCTCACTAAATCTACACCACTAAAGTCCACACATAGTAACACAAAAACATTCGCGGAAGCTGTCAATAATATTCTGTCTAAGCAACAGAGACCTCCAAAGCAGAAACGGAAGCAACCTCCATCCCCCAACACAACCCAAATGACACATATCCCACAGATTCAGTGTGCCACTCAACCACTGCCAGTAAGGCAAAATAATGTACCCAACACACTAGTCATAGGTGATTCTATAGTCAGGCACACTGATGTCCCACTCACCAGGCTAAACAAGGAGAAGGTTACTGTCAGCTGCCTGTCGGGTGCCAGGATCTGCCACACAACCCACGCACTCAGGTCACTCCACAACAAGTACAAATATGACTCTGTCATTGTCCATGTTGGTGTGAATTACCTGAGACGTACCTCCCTGAACTACATGAAAAGAGACATGAAAGAGCTCTCCGATCTTGTAGCCCAGGCAGGTATGACCCTAGCCCTTAGTAGCATTCTGCCATCTCCCCGAATTATACCGCAGTGCAAGGACAAAATGATTGACTTCAACAATTGGCTAAGCTTCTGGTGTCATTCTAAGGGGATCCAGTATCTGTCTGCTTGGAATTACATGGTTGATAGATCACGATGCTTTGCCACATATGGCCTGCACCTGTCACCCCTGGGATTCCGGATACTGGCTAAGGGTCTTGCTGCCCCTATAGTGCCATTTTTAGGCAAGGTTCAAATAACAAATTCACCACCGTAATAGGAACAAGCAAGGAAAAACTGAGGGTAATGCTACTCAATGCTAGAAGTCTAAATCTCAAAATGCACTCCTTAAAATGGAGAACATCGATATCTGTGCAGTGACTGAGACCTGGTTCAAGGCTCCAGAGAGCACCCCTGCACTACCAGGCTATAACTCATACCACACTTTTCGGCCATGTAACCTGGACCGAAACACCAAAGGCGGAGGTGTGTCCATATTCATTAGGGATATCCACACCTCCAGGCTAGTTGCTCAGCATAATGCATCCAAGGTTATCCAAGTGCAACTAACTCTGGGAAAAACTGCAATCCAAATTGTAGCTTGCTACAGATCCCCCACCATGCCCCAGGATTCCCACTTCTCTTTTCTTGAGGTACTGGAAAATATTAGGATTCAACCAAACACCCTAATAATGGGTGACTTCAACTACCCCACCATTAACTGGGAAAACTACTCGTGTACCAACTCCTTAGCTCAACACTTTCTGGAATTCATAAACTCCAATGCCCTGGATCAACTTATCCACACCCCCACCAGGGGAAACAATATCCTAGACCTAGTCATTACCAACATGAGTGACCGGTGTTCCACACCTGAAGTCAACTCCTTGTTGGTCCGATCCGACCATAAGCTAATCACCCTTGATATCCACATCCCGCCCCCACCCCCCATTAAGGAAACCACAGTAAAACATTTCTCCAAAGCCAACTTCATGCTTCTTAAGACAGAAGTGGTGAACTTCATGATACCCATGCAGATGGACAATACAGTTACAACTGCTGAATCCTACACAAATGCACTCTATAACACTTACACGAGTGCATGGATCGTGCTATCCCAAACAGAACCATGACGCTATCCTCCAAAAAAAGGAAGCCAATCTGGTGGTCCCCTGCCATAAACAAACTGTACAACAGAACAAAGAAACTGTTGCAAAAAAGAGTAAAATCCCATGAGTGGAGGAGCTCCCTGGTCAGCCTCAGTAAGAAGCTGAGATCTCTTATAAGATCCTCCAAAGCTAGCTACGAAAACAAAATCGCCACTAATTCTAAGGACAACCACAAAGCATTCTATAGCTATGTCAAGAACCTTGATGGCAACACCCAGATCTGCTCTGAGTTACAGCACAAAGGCACGAAAATTACAGAACCAACTGATATTGCCAACATCCTGGCAGATAAGTTCAGTGCTAACTTTACCCCCCCACCCGCTAAAGGGCCCATATCTATACAGGAAGAATGCAGAGTCCCTGTAATCACAACTACACAGGTAAAAGCTGCAATCTCTAAAGCCAAAAACACAGCATCCATGGGATCAGACAACATCCCAGGCTGCGTTTTACATGAACTTCAGAACGAACTGGCTCCCCACTAAGCACCATGTTCAATAATAGCCTCGCATCAGGCTTTGTGCCCACTGAATGGCACACAGCAACAGTTATCCCACTCCACAAAGGGGGAGCCACCACTGATCCCGGGAACTATCGACCTGTTAGCCTGACGAGCCTGGTCTGCAAGGCCATGGAACGTAACATCGTGGAACTCATAAACAAAGACAGTGGTAACCTCCAAACTCTGGATCCCATCCAGTTCGGGTTTGTGAAAGGCAGATCATGCCTGCTGAACCTGATTGACTTCTTTGAGGCAGTCACCAAAGCCGTAGATGAGGGTAAGGTGGTTCACACAGCCTATCTTGACCTCGCCAAGGCTTTCAACACCATCCCCCATTCTGGAATTATAGCTTAACTCACTAAACTAGGTATAAATCCCTATGTCACAAGATGGGTTGCCAACTGGCTCACTGACAGAACCCTCACTGTAAAAGTTGCAGACTCCAAATCTGACCTCAAAGCAGTGACAAGTGGAGTACCACAGGGTTCAGTCCTGGGACCTCTCCTGTTTGGTATCTACTTCTCTGAAGTACAGGCTAACACAGAAGGCCTCTGGCTAATGAAGTTCTCAGATGACTGCAAACTAGGAGCCATAGTCAAGTCCCCAAATGATATGGACATCCTACAGAAGGGCCTCGCTGAGACAGATGCTTGGTGTCAGAGCCATGGCCTCAAGCTCAATGCCAAAAGTGCAATGTCATCCCCTTTGGGAAAAACTCTGTACCCATGAACTACCACATAGGCAGCCATCTACTTAACACCGAATGTGTGATAAGAGACCTTGGGACCCAGGTGGACAGCAGTCTCTCCTTTGATAGTCACATCACCACAGTAGTCAGGAAGTCCTTCTACGTGGCACACCATCATAAAAGGGTTCTCATCCAGGAAAAAAGAGGTCATTGTTCCCCTCTATTCGACACTCATTAGACCCAGTATAGAGTACAACGCCCCTTTTGGAATGTACCTCACAAGACATCTGCAGCAGCTGGAAAGGCCACAGAAGTACCTCACAAAGAGGATTACTGGCCTCAAACAAATGCCCTACTCTGACCGCCTCAAAAAACTCCAGCTTTACTCTGTAGCATATTGCCTACTCCGAGGTGATCTCTGCCTAACATATAAAGCTATGTCAGACCCAGAGCTGTTGGACATGCTACACCTAAAGAAATCCCTCCGAGCTACATGCTCTAGGGACCTGAACCTTGTCCCCACAATATGACATGCTGGAGGGATAGATTCCTGTCCCAGAGACTTACCATACTCTGGAACAGGCTACCCATCTATGTCAAGCAAAGTTCTTCATTAGCACTCTTCAAGAAAAATCTTGATGAGTGAATGGGAAATAGGAACTACACCCTGGGGATCACTTCTGTGTCTCTGCTCGACAGTGGCACAGGAAAATAACTTTCTTGGGTGGCGTAAGCCAGGGAACCTTGTTGGTTAGGTGTACGTAGGCCCTTGGGCCGATAACCTAGTACCTAACTATGAACCTATATATATATATATATATATATATATATATATATATATATATATATATGGGTACATATTACACCGTCGACAATCGACAACCGGCCCTGTAGCACCAATTCAGCGAAACCGCATATCGACACTTTAAATAACCGATGCTGACTCTACCGACAACGCTACACATATTACAGCTAACGGTATTAACATGTGTGAGGTAGGGATGTATTTCTAAACTTATGTCACTCAGTCTAACATTATAACTACATCCCCTACCTCACACATGTTAATACCCGTTAGCTGTAATACGCGATGGTGTAGCGCGTTGTCGGTAGAGTCAGCGTCGGTTATTTAAAGTGTCGATGCTGTGCGGTTTCGTTGAATTGGTGCTACAGGGCCGGTTGTCGATTTAGTCAGCTGTCGACGGTGTAATATGTACCCATATATATATATATATATATATATATATATATATATATATATATATACATATATATATATATATATATATATATATATATATATATATATAAAATAAATATATATATATATATATATCAATATACAGATATATATAAATATATATGTGTATGTACATGTATACATATATCTACATATGTATATATATATATATATATATATATATATATATATATATATATATATATATATATATATATATATATATCCATATCCTTATGTGTAAACATGACTGTTGTATATACCTTCCCAGATGCATCACACCATATTTATCTGATATGTGTATATTTAGATATAACAGCATACTTGATTTAACACTAGTATCACTAATAAGTACTACGCAATTGTAGAAGTCAAAGCAGTTGTTCACTACTATTCAGTATGTGTACTGAGAGATATATTGGATAAAACAACAACCATTGTCACAGCTGTGATGTCTTAGTGGTTAACTGCTGTGACTATAGCATACAGGGTCCTGGGTTCAAGACTGCAAGGGCTGTTTATTTTGTTGCTAGGCAGAACAAGGACTGTTGGATACAGAGTGGTTAATGCAGTTTTGAGCAATTTTAAGCAGGTTTGCATGTTTTTGCCCAACGGTAAGTGGTGCTAACATACAGTTAAACAAAAAGCCGCTTTCACCGTGTTGGCTTCGCTTACCAGTGCACAAATCTGCTTAGCATTTATATTGAAGCAATGCTTACACCTGCTTAGGATGGCTCAGCCCTGGTAACCAATGATCACATTCCAGTCTGATGAAATAGCACGGTAATGACATCTTTAATAAGTGTATTCAATTCCATGTACATAACATGCTTCTATGTGCTGTCATTACAGTAGCAAGAGGTGTGAGTATACTGTCTGGGACACCTGAGTATATATGGCTAGTACAACAATCTTTTCCTTTCGTATGTGTTTCATACATGGGTAGTATCCCAGGTTATATGCAGTCACACTTGCATGTATTGTATCATTACATTACTACTGTTAACAGTGCTTTCCCAAGTAAGAGTAGATTGTAGATTGTAGTACTGGAACCATACACCCCTGCATGCCAAGCTGGACTCTGAGTACTGACTATCGTGTTCTTGGTGTGTGAGCTGTGTGTTATTAAGTACTTGCTACTGGATAGTGATCTGATATGTGGATGTTAACTGAAGACTACTATGTGTTTAGGACATGTCATTGAGGGCTGCTGTCATGTAGTAATCAGTGTCAGACTTCTGTCTGTCAAAACATTAATCCTAATGTATAACCTGTTGGCTAGCTGATTTCTGTCTGTCCTCTGTACAGATGTGCAGATGTCAGGTATCAATCTTGGCTGCTTACATGCAATCTATGCTTGACTGACCCTGACATGTCTGCCTAGCTGTGTTATAAATGCCACAGCTAGGAAACCCCACCCTGTATGTATCACATGCCATGGATACCTCAACCAGACTACCACAGACTACCACAGTCAACAGAACATGCTTGAGTACAGGTCTCCAACCTAGATACTGGCCATGTTATGTAACATATGTTGCATGCATGTCAATTAGAGCACCTCACTGGCCCTCTGCAAGAAACAACCTGATGATTGGATGTTGCATTTAACTGTCACCCTGAGGATCACTCACATGCTATCAGTTGATAGATGGCCTGCTGACAAATGTCAGGTGGCATGATACCACTGTACCCACATCCCCTAGTCTTCTCATCTCTCCATGGACAATATCCTGGTACACACCTAGGAACACCTGCACCTATGGACCCCAGTACTAACAAATGTGTCAGTGTGCATTGCTGAGAATAACAGTCTCTGTGTGTTTGTAAACCTGCAGCTGACAATACCATGAGGACGTTCTCACACATTACACCCCCATTGCCATAGTTAGAAATGGCTACTGCTGTAATGGACATTAAATGTACCTTGTTACACTCTTCACCCTATGGGCTACCTGGAGCTTGCAGTATCAGCACAACACTGTTGTACAAATGGGTAGATAGGCATGGGTTACCCTCTGAGTCCTGGCAAGTGTGTGTATGTGTGCAAGTGTGTATATTTGTAGGATACAGCATTCTGAGGCCACATTCTCCAAATACAATACACCTGGCCATACAATATAAGGCATAGTGATGTTGCTGACATTAGGAGAGCCATGATACACCATCACCCTACTATCCCTGTGGCATGTGCAATACATGCATATCCCTGTAGTAGCACTGATGAGACAGACAAGGGGTTGTATGTATTTCAGTCCTGGTCAATGTGTGATTGTGTGTATGTCAGAGCATTATCATGGGTTTCAGTGAGTAAAATATCCAATGTGGGGTGTGGGTGCTGGGTATATTGTCTTTACACCATGGTACCCCCAGTACATGTCCCAAGGTCCACTGTATGAGAACCACCATCACCATCAACCATACAGGTAACTGAGTACATTATCCAGCTCAATGATGTATGTGATGTGTGCAAATTCTCTGTAACAGAATGGACTCACTGACAAGGTAGTTAGCACTGATAAACCCAGGTCTCTCAGATGTGTCTATGACTGTTATGTGTTTGTCAATGTGTATATGACAGTATGTCATACCATGTATTGTTCATTAACACCCAGTACATCCCTCATTACCATACTGTACAAGGCCTGGTGATGTTCCTCACATAACAAGAGAATCGGGGCACACCTCATCCTAAAAGCTGTGTGGTGTGTGCAATTAAGGCCAAACACATTAGTAGCAATAAGTACCTAGGTAGGAGTTCTACTCTCAGTGTTGCCAAGTAAGTGTGCGTGTATGTGAAGGGACCTACTTCAAGTTTGCAGAAAATACATGTCCCAGGAGGTCATCTGTCCAAGAACTGACTGGCAAATGCTAACATTTCAAAGGAATCATTCATTCCATCAAAACTAGTAGTAAATGAGTAAATACCCTCTTCCCCACTTTATAGCTGTACAGCGATACTGGGGTTGGTATATATAGTTGGATGTTGATGTTGTGGACACAGCTCCCCCATTGGGGTTATTGTTGCGTATATCCCCCACACTATGTGCGGCTCTACACCACCCCACACCCTCCAAAGTGTAAAGCTGTGCCACCCACACCAGCACACCTATGTTTACCAATTCTGGGATTGCACCACATTGGGGAAGGGGACACATACCCTGCCAGTACCAACGTCAATGACATTAAAGTAGCAGACTGATTATTTACTGATGTGATGTTTTGCCTATTTTGTCTTGGTGGAATTACATAGGCTAAAATGGGTTCACTGCAAAATTAAGTACATCCGTGTGTACAGTATTCTCTGTGTATTACATCAACACCAAAGCCTTTGTGTGTGTGTGTGTGTGTGTGTGTGTGTGTGTGTGTGTGTGTGTGTGTGTGTGTGTGTGTGTGTGTGTGTGTGTGTTATATACAAACATATGGTGTGTGTCACCCAGTACACTTACCATTGTCCACTGTAGAAGGGCTGCTGACATCAGCCACCATGCACTCACCTGTATACACCCCTCAGACCTATAAGCCATGTGGCACATGCAGAAACTGATATACAGACCGATTACTTGTGTTCAGCTATACCCAGGATATGACACAGTCAGTGTGTCACCACAGTGCCATACCCCTTGTAGAAAACAACAGCAGACCAACATCCTGCTGACACATAGACACCTACAACACAAACTGAATACATTATGGAGACCACTATCAATCAGTGTTAATAACAGCTATAATGCATCATGGCTGGACAGCTACACATCCTGACATGTAAGCATTAAACTTTTCTGCTGAAAACATGTTACACAGCATTACATTGCTACACCTTAGTAAATTCACCCAGTGCATCAGAACCATATTAGCCTGTCCCTGCATCGATGGTATGGATGACAGGGATATGCCACAGGTATCATCATATGTGTTGTGGGTTTGCCAGAGACCTAGGCTGAGCCATTTGGTTGACATCATGTGTATGTGTTAGGGGGTTTCATTATTGATTGGGCTGTGCAGATGTGGTGTGTGTAGGTATGGAGGTGCCCTAGCTGTGTTGCTGATATGTGTGTGTGTATGTAAACACATAGTTCGGCCATGTAGCTACCTACCCTACACAGGGGTTTGTTGGATAGCTGCAGAGTGAACATGGCAAGGTGTGCAGTTTATCATCTCCGGCCATGGACACGAGAACTGTGCCTGCCAGGGGTTACACGGGCACTACTGGGTACAAGGCCAGATATGGTACTCTTCCTTCATGATGACAAATGTACGCTGGATCTGGGTCCCTGTTGGGACTGGCCAGGGCCACATGCACATGGCCTGCTGTGTTGTGGTCTGGACAGCACCCCCCTGCAGTGCTGCCGCTGGTACTGCCACTATGGGAGTGACTCTGACTTGTTGCACGTCCATGTAGACCTCCATCTGTTGGTGTTGCTGACCTATGTCCATGTGGCTGTTTCCCTACTCCCAATATATGCTGTAACACAGACATTGCACGGTCGAGGATTCCCACCATCTCACCCAACCGTCTATCCAGGACCTCTGCAAAATAACGGTGGGCAGCTGCAAGATCATGGATGTTGTCAATAACAGCAGAATGAGTAGCCCTCTGGAGCCTCAGACCCTGTCTGGTATAATGTTCCATACATGCCTGTGCCTCTATGATGGCCCAAAACATACATCTGGTGACACCTACTGTGGCACTTCTGCAAAGGGCATGATGGCCAGCTGCCCTCCTATGAGCACCCCTGTACATCTACCCGTGTGGTACCTCGCTGGTCATCCGGCTATGGATGCTGTGTACAGACACACTTGCCATAGTCACCACACTGACCTGTCCCATGTCACCACCAGTCAATTGTCCCTCATCTATGGCCACTGGTGATGGGGTATGTATAGGCAATGTGACTGTGCGTGGGGATGGGGTGGATAACAGTGAGATGTCAACCGATGGCACAGCTTCAGCCCCTGACAACCCCACCTGTGCCTCACCATACCTATCATCATTGTCAGAGTCTGTATGGAGACTAACATCAGTTTGCCTGAAGGAGGGACCCTGACCCACCTCACCACCTGTGAGGTGAAAACAGAAAATGTACTTTAAGACCTGTACATCATTGCTTACCTCTACACACACACACACACACACACACACACTTACAGGTGAGGTGGCACAAAAATATTACACAGATCTCTCATTACCCAACTGTCAACATGCATGACATATGGCACTCAACAGCATGCACTGCAGCTATACTCAATCCCTGTTACCAACATTATACATCTCTGTGATGCATGAGTTGTGTTAGTAGGTGATGCCCCTTCCCCTGGAACACACTGCAGCCATGTACACAGTATTGCTGTGTAGCTGTTCAGCACCCTGCCATATAATGTGCACCATACGTCACAAGTGTACACACCATTGCTGAATGTGTATATGTGTGGCAGTTATGTTTGCTCTGTTGCTCACAGCCCCTATGTGTTTGTCTGACACATACCTAGGTTGATATGAGGACAGATGTCAACAGTGAATGCCTGATGTCTGATTTACAGATCTCATCATCAGCAGTGCATGTATGAGCAATAAAATCCAATTATACTGACAACCTTCAAAGCTTACTGTGGCTATGAGGAGTGTACACACCCTTATTGACATGCCACCCTCTTCCCTGATATGCCATGGGGACATAATACTGCATATGTTAACATTACACACACATGATATGTGACATATGACCTGTGCAATCAAATGCAATATCAAACAAATGTGTTAGTTGTACAGATCATTGGGATGCATACAATATGTGGGTTGTATAAGTGTGCACACCTTTAACATGATAGTTTGTTGCAGCACCTGTTAAGTGAACTACAGCAGTCACTATTCCTGGAAGGGGTATACTAGCATGGCCCATCTTCATTTGCCATTATTTGGTCACTCTGCCCTACAAATGTTCCCCAACTCTGCCAGACTGCAAGGTCAGCTCATGTGCACAGCCCTTGGAGGTCACACAGTGCCTTCACTATTGCTGTGGAGTCAGGGTTATGTCTGGCACAATGCATGACCTTGACTGTGTTCAGATACAGCCAGTATAAGCAAGCTTTGGATGTATGCTTCAGTTCACTGTTATGTTTCAGGATGACACCCCTCCCCATCCTCAGCCTTTTTGCAGATGCTTGACAACTATGGGCCACACATGAGTGTCATTTTGCAGTGTCCCAAATTTAGAACACTATGTCTATACCGGCCTAGTTCCTGTTAATGAACAGCAAACCTAAAGGTGTACACTGGCACCAGCAAGGTACAGATG
The DNA here is from genome assembly GCF_019279795.1 of Protopterus annectens. NCBI lineage: Eukaryota > Metazoa > Chordata > Ceratodontiformes > Protopteridae > Protopterus > Protopterus annectens. The sequence continues at coordinate 1,569,550,025 of NC_056729.1, forward strand.
GGGATGGTGTGCCTGAGGTGGAGTGAGGTGTTGCTTGTGCAGTACATGTATCTTTATTAATACTGTCTGTAGGTTTCAGTCTAGGTCTTGGTACACCATTACACACTGCAACTACATGAAAAGGTACATGAAAAGGGACATGGAGGAGCTGTCCAATCTTGTAGCCCAGGTAGGTATGACCCTAGCCCTGAGTAGCATCCTGCCATCACCCAGAATGATACCACAGTACAAGGACAAAATGATTGACTTCAGCAATTGGCTAAGCTTCTGGTGTCATTCTAAGGGGAGCCAGTATCTGTCTGCCTGGGATGACATGATCGACAAGTCACGATGCTTTGCCAGAGATGGCCTGCACCTGTCGTCCCTGGGATTCTGGATACTGGCTAAGGCTCTAGCCACCCCTATAGTGCCTTTTTTAGGCAAGGTTCAAATGACAAATTCACCACCCTAACAGGTACAGGCAAGAAGAATCTGAGGGTATTGCTACTCAATGCTAGAAGTCTAAACCTCAAAATGCACTCTCTCAAGGCACTCCTTAAAATGGAGAATATCGACATCTGTGCAGTGACAGAGACCTGGTTCAAAGCTCCAGAGAGTACCCCTGCATTACCAGGCTATAATCCATACCACACCTTTCAGCCACCTAACCTGGACCGAAACACTAAAGGCGGAGGCGTGTCCATATTCATTAAGGATATCCACACCTCCAGGCTAGTTGCTCAGCATAATTCATCTGAAATTATCCAAGTGCAACTAACTCTGGGCAAGACCGCAATCCAAATTGTAGCTTGCTACAGATCCTCCACCATGCCCCAGGATTCCCACTCCTCATTTCTTAATACACTGGAAAATATTAGAGTAAAACCTAACACCCTAATAATGGGCGATTTCAACTACCCTACCATTAACTGGGAAAAACTACTCATGTACCAACTCTTGTGCTCAACGTTTTCTGGAATTCATAAATTCCAATGCCATGGATCAACTTACCCACCCCCCCATCAGGGACAGCAATATCCTAGACCTGGTTATTACCAACATGGGCAACCGGTGCTCCACACCAGAGGTCAATTCCTCGTTGGTCAGATCCGACCACAAGCTAATCACCCTAGACATCCACATCCCTCCCCCACCCCCATTAGGGAAACCACAGTAAAAAATTTCTCCAAAGCCAACTTCACACTTAAGTGGCAAACTTCACGACACCCATGCTGACGGACAATAGAGGTATGACTGCTGAATCCTACACAAATGCACTTTATAAGCACTTACACAAGTACATGGATCGTGTAATCCCTAACAGAACCAAGATGCTATCCTCTAAAAAAAGGAAGCCAATCTGGTGGTCCCCTGCCATAAACAAACTCTACAACAGAAGAAAGAAACTGTTGCAAAAAAGAGTAAAATCCCATGATTGGAGAAACTCCCTGGTCAGCCTCAGTAAGAAGCTGGGATCCCTCATAAAAGCCTCCAAAGCTAGTTATGAAAACAAAATTGCCACTGACTCTAAAGACAACCACAAAGCATTCTATAGCTATGTCAAGAATCTCAATGGCAACACTCAGATCTGCTCTGAGTTACAGCACAATGGCACTAAATATACAGAACCAACTGATATTGCCAACATCCTGGCAGATAGGTTCAGTGCTAACTTTACCCCTCTGTCATCCCCTAAAGGGCCCATCTCTATACCAGAAGAATGCAAAGTTCCTGTAATCACGGCTGCACAGGTAAAAAACACACTATCCAAAGCCAAGAACACAGCATTCATGGGACCTGACAACATCCCAGGCTGTGTTCTACATGAAATACAGAATGAACTGGCATCCCACCTAAGTACCATGTTCAATCATAGCCTCACCTCAGGCTATGTGCCCACTGAATGGTGCACAGCAACAGTTATCCCACTCCACAAAGTGGGAGCCACCACAGACCCCAGAAACTACCGCCCCATTAGCCTAACGAGCCTGGTCTGCAAGGCTATGGAGCATATCATCATGGGACTTATAAACAATGACATTGGTAATCTCCAAACTCAGGACCCCACCCAGTTCGGGTTTGTAAAAGGCAGATCATGTCTCCTAAACCTGATAGACTTCTTTGAAGCAGTCACCAAAGCCGTAGAAGAGGGTAAGGTGGTTCACACAGCCTATCTAGATCTCACCAAGGCTTTCGACACCACCCCCCACTCTGGAATTATAGATAAACTCACTATACTAGGTATAAATCCCTATGTCACAAGATGGGTTGCCAACTGGCTCACTGACAGAACCCACACTGTGAAAGTAGCAGACTCCAAATCCAACTTCAGACCAGTGACAAGTGGAGTACCACAGGGTTCAGTCCTGGGTCCTCTCCTGTTTGGTATCTACTTCTCTGAAGTACAGGCCTACACAGAAGGTCTTTGGCTAACGAAGTTCGTAGATGACTGCAAACTAGGAGCCATAATCAAAACTCCAAAAGATGTGGACATCCTACAAAAGGGCCTCGGTGAGACAGATGCCTGGTGTTAAAGCCATGGCCTCAAGCTCAATGCCAAAAAGTGCACTGTCATCCCTTTTGGTAAAAACTCAGTACCCATGAACTACCACATAGGTGGTAGTCTACTTAACACCGAAAGTGTGATAAGAGACCTTGGGACACAGGTGGACAGTAGTCTCTCCTTTGATAATCACATCACCACAGTAGTCAGGAAATCCTTCTATGTGGCACACCTCATCACAAAAGGTTTCTCATCCAGGAAAAAAGAGGTCATTGTTCCCCTCTACTCGTCACTCATTAGACCCATTATAGAGTACAATGCCCCTTTTGGTATGTACCTCACAAGACATCTACAACAACTGGAAAGGCCACAGAAATACCTCACAAAGAGGATTACCGGCCTCAACGAGATGCCCTATGCAGACCGTCTCAAAAAACTGCAGCTTTACTCCTTTGCATATTGCCTATTCAGAGGCGATCTCTGCCTAACACACAAAGCTATGTCAAACCCAGAGGTTCAGACATGCTCCACTTAAAGAAATCTCAATCCCTACGAGCTACACGCTGTAGGGACCTAAACCTCGTCACCACAATAAACAGAACATGCTGGAGGGATAGATTCCTATCCCAGAGACTTCCCATACTCTGGAACAAACTATCTATCTATATCAAACAAAGCTCCTCATTAGCACTCTTTAAGAAAAATCTTGATGATTGGATGGGAGATAGGAAATTCACCCCGGGGATCACTTCTGTGGCTCTGCTCGACAGTGGCACAGGAAAATAATTTTCTTGAGTGGCGAAAGCCAGGGTACATTTGGCTAGGCTTATATAGGCCCTAGAGCCAATAGCCTAGTACCTACCTATGAACACATGCCTTTGGAAGACTTGATGTTATGCATATGCTACCCGTAGAGAGCCCTGGATGATGTCTCCTGTGGAACAACGCTTCCAGCTGATTACACTAACTCATAGGCCACACTTATACAGAGTCCAGGTAATTGTCGACACAGGTACTGCACAAGGAATACTTGATAGACATTCCTGCAAGTCCCTCAGTGTTGCTGCATGTTTCTGGGCAGCCTCCATGACCAGTTTACAACATGTGTTGTCATCTGTCTTGGATGGGCATCTGTTTATTTTCAACATTAATGGTGTCCCATACTTCATCGTCACATACATGCTTGTCTGCACTGTTTGCCATGGTATATGCAATGGCGAGGTAAGGCTATGTCTCCCACTCCTGTGTGCTACCTTTTGGATATGGGATCCATTCCATGGTTGGTAAGATGTGTGCAAACCATGGCTGCCTCTGTTGCAGGTGAGTGGGCAAATGTCATCGACATACTTCTTGGACAGCAGACCATTACTTGTTGTGACATTGAGGACCTGTACTTGATGGAAGTTGCGTACTGAAGATGAGTGAATACTGCAGTACCTCAAAAGCTGCTTCCACCATATGTTATTTGGAGTGTGGAGTGTGTGCACACATATGCTTCCAGTGTTTGTTAAGGTATGTATTCCCCATATTTGTTGTCCTAACATAGGATTCAATATTACACATTCATTGCTCATGTTACAATCACATTACAGGTTGTAAAAGTTGTGGAATGTGGTATTGTGATATGTCGTTGTGTAGATCTGTAACAGTTACCATTGTAATACTGGTATATACACAGTTGTAGCCACTGCATAAGGGTAATGTTTCAGACATGTCCCTATTGTAGGCCATTTGTCCCACCATTATGTTTATCTCTGTCCACACATCTTGCACTGACAGGTTGTTAGTTATACTGCAGGACTCTTACATACCCTTCAGATATGCCACCATGGTGACCACTGTGATGCAGTGTAGTTAACAGCAACAATAAGTGAACATGTACAGCATGCATTATGGGTAGGTGTGTTAAATGTGTGCATGGCAAATACCATGGCCATAATATGGCCAGTGTATTGGCAAACCTGAACAAAAGACCGTCATAGTCACCAGCTACAGGCTGCTGCCCCAGAGGTATATCAGAGGGACCTATATAGTTGTGTGAGAGATGTGATGTCAGTTGCCACACCTGTGGCATTGGTACAGGGTGGGAGCATCATTTCAGTACATCAACAGTACAAACCCACAATACTACATATTATGGCCATCTGTTCATTACTACACTGCAGCAACAGACTATGTTATCTGACATATGCATGAAGATACATTACAAATGAAGGTGGATAAGCAACAGAGCTAATGTGCCCTCAGGCCTTACTTGGATGCTCCTTGTCCATTGTGTCCATAGCACCCACCTCCACAATGCTATCTTCAGCTTTTTGACTTGGCTGGTGAGCAAGTGCCGCAAGGCTGGTGAGGAACTCCTCAACATGTGTCAGTGGGGGCTGGATGGCATGACCCCCACCTGTGGCTAGCTGGTCCCTCCTAACTGCAGCAGCACGCTGACGGGTGTGGCGGATGAAGTCAGTGCAACAATGTTGCACCTGCTCATAACTGCGGCTATGCAGGCTGACATCATTTACCCTGTGGACGAGCTTGATCCACAGGGTAGTCCTCTCCGGCAGATCATGGGCCGTATGCTCAAAGAGGATTCCGTGGTTATGCACAATAAAGTTGACGAGTGTCATTCTCCTGTGGAGTGAACGCAGGGAGTTGCTCTCTTGATATGGTACCTGGAAGACATAAACAGGAAAAAAGGTCTGAGGACCTCATACTGCAAAGATATGATAGCTGTTAATTGACATCCCCCCCCGACATATCTGCAAAAATAATCTGAACACACACATCAATGGATATGTTTACACCAAACCTACAGTTGGGACATATATCCTATTGTGCAAAAAATATTGAAATGTGTTTGTATGCTGAAACACTATCATTGGTGGCCTGTTGCTAACAATGTAACCTGCATGCCATTGTAATGGCCACTGTGGTTCCATATATGCATGTGTTCTGTTTGCTATGCAACTGTTCCAAATCTGGTGTTTTGGGTTAATGAGAATATATATACATGCTGTTATAGCTAATCCTGGATTGTGTTGACTATTACTACTCACATATGTTCTAAAACTGCAACACAATAGCATGTTTAGGAAGGCTGTTCCCAGCAGAACCACCTCTCCCACCTCATCTGGCCATGGCACCAGGCCACAGCACGTCTGGGACCCAACTTGGGACCTATTCAACTGCTGGTCCTGCACTACCTTCAGGTGGAACCTCCTCAGAGGATG